>NW_010145814.1:138679-166794 GCF_000699245.1 Pterocles gutturalis | reverse complement strand
GAGCAATTAAGTCTCTGGATGTAATCAGCTACTAGCTTTTAGGTTTACCGGCAACTTTTGTATTTAAATGCCATTCAATAAGTATGTAAAAAATTGACAGTTGAGCTCTTGTCAGAAGCTTTGCAAATGAGACATAAATAGACCAGGCACAAGACTAAATCTACCAGACACATCCTATGCAATTAATACAGCTTTCAAAAAGAACACATTTTTATTAGGTATATGTCGGTTTACTGTTAAAACTGGGCTGTGGAATATTTAGAAAGCACAGCATTGTGTACAACAAGTAATGCCAGTCCACTAAACTTTGACTGAGGAAGGAGGTTCTGCAAATTTGGAGGCTGCAGATCATTAGTGGGGAGGTCCTTTGGTAGCTTGTACAGGCATCCCACATAGCTCTGCTTGATATTTCCATCACTGGCACCATCTAAGCTATGCAGAATCTTGTGTTTATGTGGAATGTCTTCAGTACAGCTGTATGCAGTTGGTAGTGCAGCAGAAATCACAGTTGAGGTACGTCAGGTGTGTTGCATTAAGTGACTCTGCACAGGTATGGCCCATTGCAATTGTGCTGTGAATGTTCTAGCTAAGCCACTTTTTCTTAAGCTGACCTAGTTTACTTCTCAAATGGAACAGGCAAGTAGCATATATATGTTCACTTTATAAGTTGTAAGCTGAGTACTATTTGCAGTTCCTCTTAAACCATTTTGATAAGAAAAAAACCAAGGGTTACAAATAGGCTGATGATGGATACCAAAATATATTTGTGTATAGGGAGAGGTTAATTTGGTATATTTATTTCCAGTGAAGCTCCTCAGGGATCTGGGCTTGGTTTGATACTAATATTTTTGTCAAAAAAAATAGAAAATGCTGAAAAACATTAGTTGCTAAAGTCTGTAGACGGGACGAACATTAGTGAGTTAGTAACAATAAAGTACAGTTCTTAAACAGATCTCAGTGACCTAGTGACACGGTCACAGACCAATTATCATGTTATTTCTAATTGCCTGTTAATATCACTATAGATATTATACTATAGATACTTGCTATAAGATAGCAAGATAATGCTATACCTAGAAGTTAAGAATGTAAGCCATAATTGTCTCTTAGAAGAATGTAGTACCTTATGAATATTCAGTTCAATATGAGCACTTAATGCAATAGCTAAAAGATGCAAAGGATTCCTTGGCTGTATGGGAAGAAAAGTGTCTGTAGAAGTAAAGTACAAACAATATTGGCAAGATCACTAATAAGATTGTGATGTTTTGTGGAGACTACCCTGCAAGAGGTAGATGTGGCAGTAAGAGAGTTCAAATGCAAGCCATGAAAATTATGCAGGTGCTAGAAAACAAGCCTTATTCTTTCAAGAAAGAAGCAAGGAGTTCTACTTGCACAGCTTCTTAAAGAGAAGGTCAAGAAGTACACGGATACCCTTCCATGGAAAAAACTGTGATAATTGGGCTTTTCTGTCCTCCTGACAAAGCATAACAAGATCAAATGGCTGGAAGCTGTGAGAGCATTTAGATGCAGGAATGGCTTGCCAGGTGAGGTGGAGGACTTGCTGTTACTTAGATTTTTAAGAAAGGGAGATTAGATTTAAAAAAAAAAAAAAAAGTAATCTAGCTTCAATGAGAAATTCTAATACCCATGTGTTCATAGGAACAGGAATGTGGGAATGGCAGTGAAAGTGGATTGTTGGAGGTTTCCAGTTATCTTGGGAATTTGTAAATCTGAGTTCCTCTTTTCTTTTGTGGGTTGTAGCAAGAATTGAAATGCTTGCATTGTGTTCTCTGAAATGCTTTTGTTTTGTGACACAGCCAGCTCTGCATTAAGACAGTGATTATAAAGAGTTCTTAAGCTTCAGAGCTTTAGCCAGTCAACAAGGAATTTCCCCAGACATCCCGTTAAGTAGATAGATGCAAGGACTTTGTTTGCAGCTTCCTCTAAAGGAGGAGAGGCTGACCATAGCTAGACATGGGACACCAGACAATGTGAGCCAGTATTCTGAGTGGTACAGAGAAGCCTCTTAGATGCAGCTGACTTGTCTTGCTCACATTCTTGTGTTAGACTGACTGGTGTCTGGGAGGGAATACACCTGCAGCCCAGATGCGGAAGGCTCAATAGTGGAGGCTAGAGTTCATTTGCTGAGATCACTTGGGCATATCTCACCTCATCAGTTTCCTGCCTGTGTTGAAGTTTTTCCTATTGGACTCTTATTTGTGCTCCTCTACCTTCTGCCTCAGCAAGTAATTTAATACCCCAATGGGGCCAAATATTTTGGTTTAAACAGAAATTTTGGGAATCGATGTGGGCCATCTGAATGAAATGAAATATCATGGTTTCCGATTAACAGATGGCCAGCTGGAAGCAACTAATAATTCTTTGTCTTTGAACTATAAAATTTTGAAATACACAATTTAATTTTACTTAGGGCTCTTTGCTTAACAGAATTAGAGTTGTAGTTTCATTTTCTCCTTAGGTTGTCTTTCAAAACACTCTTACAACTCTAGTGATTATTATTGTCCTGCTAAATGCCTCTCTGAAAGGTCCCATGTCCTTCTCCTGGAGACTGTCAGCACTGTTTTCACTTGGTAAGAAGTGTCAGTAAAGATACATCAAACCTTCTGCTAGTCAGAATGAACTGTAGATTATGCTCGAGCAAACTGTGAGGAAGGAGTGTTAGTACACGCACACTATGGTAACATGATACCCTGTGCCAAGGAAAAATTCCTTTGGTCATTGTATGTCATCAGTATGTGAAGTACAGAAGGGTCCAGAGTAGCTTCATCACATTCTCTAGTTTTATTGGGAAGGCGTTCAAAATGTATGGGTTTGAAGCATGAAGATTGTACTGCTTAATCAGAGCTTCATGGCAGCATGGATTCCTAACATACACGTGATATATATACTAGTATGCCCCATTTACTTTATTACATTGTAGAGAGGTTTACAGTTTAACCAGGATTTGTGATGAACCTGTAACTACAATGCATTGAGTTCCTTTAATAAATGCAACAAATGACATAGTCACATTCAGTTTAGCTCAGAAAACCAAAGGTGTTTTAGAGCAGGCAAAGTGTAATTCTGGTGGCGGCTGATCCATTTGGTCTGCTGAGGTATAGGGTCCAGCAACATTCAAATACAGATGACGTTTGAAGTTGCCTTGCCCTTTGTATCTTTTAAACTTTGTGTTATGAACAAGACTTCACAACAGCTAATGGTAATCCTTTGTGATAGATTTGTAAAAAGGATACTTTTTTTTCTAACACAAAGATGGATGAAAAGAGTGAGTGTTGTTGCAGTATGTTTTCCTTGTTTATTAGAAAGGTAAAGACAGTGAAAGAAACACTAAGCAGTTCAGGCGTTTTTCACTAAGTTCGGGTATGAAGTGGGCCAGCTGTTATAAACTGGTCCCTTGTTTTTTCTGTAATGTACTGATCTGATTTAATACTAAAAACAGTTTGAGGACAAACAGTTCATTCTGCCCAGCCTTCTGAAACTCATCTTCAGATGCTTTTGGTAAATATTTACTGTAATATATTCTGTTTGCACTACAGTTTGTAGGTTGAATACGATCTTATCTTCCTCGCTATAGGCATGTGAACAAAGATATTTGTGCCAAACAATGTTATAAATTATTTTTTTGAGTTTGTTATTTGCAATGTTACACTTTTTTGCTCAGCTAAAAAGTGTGCTAACCATTTATTATAAACAGAAACATGTGATTGCATTTACTAGACACATGACAAGAATAAAAAGTAGTCTAAATTTTTTTAAAATTTTATACAGAGTCAGATATGTTTAAAGTCTTCTTCGAATATATTATGAGTAGTTAATAAGTTAGTGAAAGTGCAAATCAGTTTTACAAAGGATTTGCAAGGAGGAAAAGAACTACATTTGTCATGTTTCCCATAAAGTAATGTGACCAATGGTAGTGCAGTCATCCCAAAAACCTGAAGTCTAGATTTAGCTGTATCGAGGAAACACCTAGCAATTAATGTGAAATTAAACTACTACATTCGATGGTCTTTATTGCTTGTCCAGACATGAAATTAATTCTTTAAATGCATTTCTGGTTTTGATTTTTTTTTTTGCTAAGGGCAAAATTCTTAATTCTTATTGGTGTTAAAAATCAAACACACAAAAAGAATAATGGGCTACTTAGGATAAGGCATTCTATCACTGACATTTTCTAAGATTAGAACAGGCTTTTCAAACAAAAAAAAAGTCCAGGAATGAAAAAATAAATACTGTTTGGATTATTTTTGTTGTTCTCTGCCTCTGTACCACTGCAATTAACTTAGCTGTAATGCAGATATTTTGTTCTGTACACATACTTTATAGAAAAACAGTAAGACTTCTGGTCAGCAAACAAGATAGGCTTTCCTGAAATGCTTCTCCTTTTCCACTACTTCCTTGTGCTTTATTGATAAAATATTTTGCAACTTCCTGACTGTGTAATTAAGTTGATTTAAAAAAAAAATGTACAGGGGAAAAGAAAGCACCATTTAAAAAGCGATCGAATAAAAGTAAAGCAAACTACTGGGCTAGCTGAGTAACATTTTGGGTTAACTCAAAATTCTATTTTTATTCTTTTTTGGACAATACCCATGAAAATTTACTTTTGATTTTTCCTGGACTTTCTTTCTTCTCTTACCTTTAGGTTTTTAGCTCCAGACTAAAGCACTGTTCTCCAGCTCTTGTACTTTTGTTTAGGCCAAGAGCTTCAGCTGGGTCTTTCTGTATTTTGCCCCAGGCATTTGTCCCACTTCCCTTTGACAGAAGAATAGAAAAACACATTTGTAGTATTCCTAAATTAATTATACTTTTCCAGGCTTAAAATACTGTGACAGATCAACAAAACAGTAGCAGAAAATTAATTCCTTCAAAATAATACGAAAAAAGGAAGTTGTGTAAGATGGTGTAGTTAATCTTGCAATAAAAATAATTGTTTACAGTTAAAATTAATGTAACATGCATTCCTCAGCAGATAATAAATTATGGGTTTTCTCATTAGCATTTGAATTGATTTCCTCTAATTTCTGAGGAACACATGAGCATGTGACTAGATTAAGTTTAATTGGACTACAGCTGGTGCTGATTGTGTGTGGATAGGGTGGGGGTTTCTGACTGATTGGGCATCTTCCTGCATTGTGTTTCATTGTCTCTTTCTTCCTGTTCAGCTTTTTCTGTACAGATCATAAGGCACTGTGAGAACTATTAGAGAATTAAAATGGAAGAGAACCCTCCGATTTGTGAATACAGAAAAATGTAGGTGAAGTATTTATAGAAGGGCTGTGGTGTCAGCTAGCGAGCAGGCTGAAAGTGAGATAAACATCATACTTCAGAGACAAACTGTTGAGCAGTATAACATGCAGACAAGCATTTGTGAATCTCAGTACAACAGTGTAAGGCACTGCTGAGTAGCTGCCTGCTGCTTCCTCACTAACTGAATGGCACTGCTGTCACAGGAGAAAGTTGGCCGAGGTCTGTATTATGTTCAAGAGCTCAGTTTAATGTTTTAACTGAAACGGCAAACCAGAGCGGCTGGGGCATGAGTACACATTCTTTCTCACTAACTCTTGTTGCACAGGCAGTAAGCTGTGTCACATGACAAGATTTTAAAATTTTGCTGCTAGTGTTACTGGACTTCCTTTATCAGCGTAGCTAGCCCAGATGTCTTCCTCCAACAGTGGCCACTAATAGCTGCCTACAGAAGGGCATGAGATTAGGTCAAACATATAGTGATAATCCCCACTCTGTTCTTCTAGTCTTCATCAATGTATGGCTCTAGGATTTAATGAAACAAAGGTGATATCTTTGTGTTTAATAGTCCTGGATGGATTTTTCCTTCATGAAAATATCTAACAGATTTTAAAATTCATGTTGAATCTTCAGCATTCCCAGCATCCTCTGTCTGATTTTTTTAATACAACTGGCATTGATTGAGCTATTTTCATTTGATACTGTCTAATTTTTGTATTATAAAAGACCTTTCAGCTTCTTCATGCACCTTCTGATTTTTATAGTTCAGATCATGTCTTCTCAGAGGCAGGGCTTTAAGCTGTATTTAGTTGTTTCTGTGTAGAAGTCACTCCAAGTCCCAATTGTCTTTGCTGCCCTTTTCTTTCTCTTTTCAAATTCTGCTACAACTTTTTGAGCTAGAGAAACCCAAGCTGTATTCAGTACTCAGGAGTAGCTCATCAGGATTCATATAGTGACATAATGATGTTTTCTGCTTTTTTTTCTCTATTGCTTTCTGAAGACTGTAGATTCGTAGGGAGTACCATGCTATTCAATGTGACTTGGGGCAACAGAAACAGGATTACTAAATATAGAAACGTACAGAGGGGAACCTGTTGAAAAGCGCATCGTGCAAGTAGTGGATAATTTAGATTATCCTTCTTGTCTTCTACTAAGATATTTCACATACTGAAAAAGGAAGCAGTTTAAAGAATCTGTAGATTACAAAATAAATTCAGTGGAGGAAGTATTGAACTTGGGGCATATGGTGAGGTTATTAATGGGAAAGAAAAGGCTACAAGGTATAATGAAAAGGCGGATGCTAACAGTGAGCAATTTAATAAGAAATGCAGATAGAGAGCCAGACTCACTCACAGTGTAATTCAATTTAGGTCAGCATTTGAGGAAACATATGAAGAATGAATTTGGTTCATGCTGTATAATCTTGGTTTTGATTCTCTCAGTCATCTTTTGTCTTCCAGGTGCCTTCCATAACACCTAGAGATGGAAAACAATATTTACTGTTGGTTAATGCTGTACTTGAAACAAGTCACATGTGTGAGAGAAAGTAGAGAGAATGTTTTACAAGTCAAATTGAAATAAAAATATTTTAACTAATACGTTCCTGGGATAGTTTTCCAGAACTCTTTTTCAAATGTGCACTGAGAAGGCAGACAAAAATATTTTAGGAATGAGTGGTGGACTAAGAGACTTTATATTCATGGCATTTCTTTAGACCTTTCTTCCTAAGCAAGGAAATCTGTAGATTGAACCTGATTAGAATGGGGACAAAACAGAAACAGGTAATATAAAAGGGTAACCTTCCCCAAAAAATCAAGAAAAGAAGTGACAGGTATCTAGGTTTTGCTTGCATTTGGGTTGAGGAGTTGTCTACTGCATGAGTTGCCCCATTTTCCCATCTTTTTCTTTTATGTATACATTGCAGGCCATAATTGAAAATGTAGCCCTTGCAACTTATGAAATATTTGGTGCTGTCTAGTGGCTATTTTTGGCAGAAATAAGAATATATACAAAATTATCTGTTCTGCTTACTTTGCCCCTTTTTTTCTGGAAGATTGATATTAGCTTTTGAAATGTGATCTTCAAAATGTCTTGAGACATTTGCCTGATATGTGTATAAAATTAAAAAAAAAGTTTAAAAAACAATCAATTTTCCCTTATTTAGGATAAATATGCTACATGGAATTAATTCCCCAAGGTGAGAGTTTGGCCAGTAATAATACAGTTCCTCTGAGACACATGTAACAGCGTCTTAAACGTCTATGAACACTGAGGAATATACCTTTACATTTCATCTGAAAAATTACAGTACCAGAAGTACATTGTATGTTAGCACCATGCTGAGACATCAGCTTACCGCTAATTTGAAAAAAATAATACCCCCTTTTCAGGGCCTGACACTGACTCTTCCAGATGGATTTTTCATGCAGTATTTTCTGCCAAATACTGTTCAGACATTTGCTAGGTGTTAGAGGTTTGTGAGATTTAGGAAGGTTAGAACCCTGGATATTCTGACTGCAGACCAATTTCAGGCTATCTATTTCTAGAGCTGATAAAATAACATCTTGTAATAGGGAAAAAAAATCTCAACATAACACTTTACATTTCTTAGTTAAACCTAGATAAAATTCTCTAATTAATTATATGTAGCAGTGTATTTATGTAAATTATTATTAATTATTTGTATGAAAGTAATGCCTAGAAATTAATGTCATAGATGTGGTACTTACTGTATTCAGATCTTACAGACAGAAAAGCTCCAGCTTGAATGTAGTGTTTTAAAAGTATTTTTTAAACACTTGGGGTGTGGGGCTTCCTGTGCACGCTGAGGGGGATTACCAGGCTAGTGATCAGATGTCAGTGGGAAGCCCTTCTTAGAAGCAAGACAAGATTCAAAATAGGGAAGTAAGCAGCAGTGATGCTTTTGCAGTGCTTTCCAGAAAAAGCCAACTGCTGGTACTGTGCCTGCAGTAAAAAATATGTTCCTTACTGTTTCACTTAAGCATGAAAAATAATTATGCCAACCTTAGAAATAAAATGGAACACGAGAAGAAGTAGTTGAGAAAAAAAAGAATAAGAGCAGTTAACTGCAGGTGAGATCAGACCTGTTCTGCATTGTGCTCTTCTGCTTTTTTTGTACCTCTTTTGTCCCATCTCCAGCTGTGAGCAAAAAAAATCCTTACAGTAAAGTACAAATGTCCATCTTATATTTAAGCATTTATTTGGAGAGATGCTATGAGCTGCCCAGCTTTTCAATGTTATTAAAAAAGCATTGCAGGCTTCTAAGGAACCTTCTGTAATCAAGGGCTCTTACAGCCTCCAACTCTCACCAAATTTTTTTCTTCTGTGCTCAATTTATATGCCTACATCCTTTTGAATTTGAAGATTTTAGCTAGTCTTAACTAGACTCTTGCTTCAGTGACACCCACTGATCAAAGTATATAGTACAATTTGACTGCAGCAAGAGGCACCGTGTACCATCTCTAATTGGTTGGGCTGTCAGTACAGGATTTTAGCCTGCCCAGAACTTTCAATCTGCCGTGCTTTATGTGCATTAAATCTTTCACCATCTACAAAATGCCTTCCCTCCCCCCCTTACTCTGTGCTGTAGGAGAGCTATAGTCCATAACCTTTGTTTTCAGTTTTATCATAAATTGAATACACGCACACTTAAATTTTCCTAATAAATAAAGTGCTATGTTGTTCTAAAGCTGCCTTTTCACCTCATTACAGCTCAGTGGAGTGGAGAGTGATGTCATGGTTGACCCAGCACCAGCATGCCCATAAATGATACAGTATGTTCCCCCCTTTACTTCCTGGCTAAAGCACTGGGAAGGAGCTTAATATGAAATTCATGCCGTGATGACAGATTTAAAAGTTGCTACAGACTGTAACAGACAGCAACTGCATTTTGCAGACATACATGACACATACCACTCTCTTGTATTCTTAAGTGATGACATTTTCAGTTTAAAGAGTTATGCTTCTATTGCGTATTATGGCTGCCTGTCTACAAAATTAGGCGGGAGGAGGGAAGGAAAGGACGGGATAGAGAAAACAGTGAACTTGGTATAGAGTTCTGCTTGGAGAATATGTCGAATACTAATCAGTGGTTGGAGAGGCGGCACACACCAGGTTTGAAGCAGACTGCACTTGTGCTCTGTGCCTTTTGGGGGATTTCGGCTATTTGGAGGCAGATGAAGCAGTTGTACTTCATCTGGTGAAATGGGCCCCTCACACTTTTAACAAGGAGACTCTGAAAACTCAAAGGGTGCTAAATTGTAAATCTGCAGGCAGGAAACTAACATGCCAAACTTGAGACACCCTTCTTTGGCTGGGTTTTCCAAGCAATTAAATAAATAGCCATCATGTGGTGTCTCCAGGGCAATAAAACATGCCACTGAGGAGAATTTACAGGAATGGGCCAGGGAGGGTATTGCCTGATGGAGAGCTCTGATGTTCTCCACTTGCACCTATGTCTGTGCTGGAGAAGCTTTTCATGAAAATAGAGCTTGATTGTAAATACGAGTGCTGGTTTATGACCTTGGCATCTTCCTTCACCCTTTGCTGGCTGCGTCTACGCAGTATCACACCATACATGACAGGTAAATAGTCACTCAAATTGATATGAAGCAAAGTTATGCAAATATGTAAGAATGGATTACTAGCTTTGCACTTGAGAAAACAAAATTACATTGGCCTCTTATCAGAAGGCATTTCGTACTGTTACTGCAGTTTATGCCAAATAGGCAACCTCCTCCCCTGGAAAGCATATCAATTAATTTCCTTCAGGATTCTTAGATGCCTGACAGGGATTTCAGAAAACCTGAAGAAAAAGAATACTCTTGAGAACTCCTCCACATTCTATTCTGAGACACACATGTGCAGAAACAGGATTTTATGATTTTTTAGATGCTGAGCACCCTTAAGTCATAGTTCATGGAAATCAATGCCATGCAGAATTCTGTCTCTAGCCTGGTAGGAATGCCCAGTCACAGGAGACATGATCAATAAAACTCATAGTTTGCGCACCTCAATATTGAGTTTCCACACTTCGATTTAAGGAGTTCCTAGTAACATAACTCGTTGGGGCTAAATTTCCTGCTCTGCATGGATGAAATGTTGCTATTTGTTCAATAGTCAGGTTATTTATCATTTGGAGTCATCCCCATATTCCTGAAGCCAAATCCCTTCACAGAAAGAGGCAATTCTTAAAAAGGAGTATAAAGATTTGCCCTAGTAAGCTATCAGCTGGTGAAGAGCAAAGCTATTTGAATTAAATCAAAGCAGAATCAAAACTTGAACACTGTTCAATCCACAACGTTTTGTCTCTCAGGCAAACTTTTTTGAGTTTCAGAGAAGTTATGGAATTTTTGACCTTAGTAAAATCATGAAGTGCTGCAAATTTCATCAAAAGATTGACTATATGAGATTTCCAACTTTGGTCCTCGGTTGAGTTTGCTTGCAGAAAGGTTGCTAAAGCACATCTGCTTATTAAGATCCAGTGCTTCAACAGGGTGCCTGATGTAAGAGTGATATTTCAAGCATATGACCTATCTTTCAATATCCTACAATCTGGAATTTACGCATCGGAGTAAAACCTATGTAAATACCTACATGCTTAATGCCATGATTTTGAAGAGGTGTCACATATTTTCCCCAGACAGTCTTAGCTAAAATGTTGTAAACAGTTTTGACATAGATAGTAAGGTGTGTGGTTTTCTGTATTCTGTTACAGGTGCCAGATCAGTGGGAATATCTTTTTAATTCTTCATTCATTCCAGTTTCCCACATCCATATCAATTTATCTTTGTCTCTTACAGAGCCTCACTTAGCTGACTAGCTCTCATTTGTCCCCTGACCTTTGACTGCTACTGGTTATGTTGACTACAGGATAGGGAGGAGAAACTGCCATGAGAAACGTGTCTCTCTTTCTCCATCAATCCCTTGAGGATTTGAGCCCAGTCACTGAAGAAAATGTGAGGATATTTTGTAAGTTTTAGATTTATTTTCCTTCCAGATGATGTTTTTAACAATTACTGTCACTGCAAAGAATATGATAAAGTATTATTTAGGAAAAAGTTATTGTCATTGTATTTTCTGGAAGATCAGGTAGGGTCCATTAGTACTGAAGTAATGCAGATTTCTTCACAGCAGAAAAATGCCTTGACAATGAATGTCAGGTTTTTGTAAGTTACAGTTTTAAACCAGAAAATATTAAATTGCCATCAGTTTGCTAGTGTTGTTATTTTAAAACATATGGAGGATGGTTACTAATTTTTCAATATTAAGATATTTTAAAATTAAGCATAGCTGATGCTGTAACATGGAAGGAATTAGAGACTGTTTAAAACTAGTAGCCTGTTCTCCAAACCTGGAGCATGGATTAGTAGCATGTGAAAAGGGAAATCACCAGGGATGAAATATTGACCAACCTAGCAGGCCCTCATCAAATGAAAGTGTAACAAATTAGAATGTTATTAATCACTACTTCTCGTATGTGGTTTGGGGTTTCTTTGCCTAAGCAATATAATTAACAAAGTAATATTGTAAGTATAGTTCTGTAAAAATGATAGTGATTTTTTTTGTCAATTAAATTATCCTTATTCTGATTATTGCTAAAAAATTTAATTCATTGTATTTTGCTATTTCCAAAGTCTTCCTGGGAGATCTGAAGCTGCAACTGTCATGGGAATATTTTGCCAAATTTGTGTGAATCATCCCACCAGATCTTGCTGACAAAATGGGCTGACCTGAATAAACACAATTTTGCTTTTTATATTTTGAATGACCCCCCTACACAGGTGGTGACAGTAAATTAGTAAAACTTATTACAGTAAGAAAAATCATATTCTTAAGTATAATTCATAGTTGCTAAACCTAGAGCACCAGGACCCAGCCTCTGACCAATTATATGCAATTTCATGAACCTAAATATGATTGTACAAAATGTGATTAGCAAGTTACATGTGTACCTGGAATATAAGATTAACTCTGTGTGGTGAAACCTTTATTTTGGGATGTGAACACTGCCCTGCCTTGCAGAAATGGGCATCTTCCTTCCAAAGAATTAACCGTCTGCCTGGACTTTAACAAACCTTGGAGTGGTTTTAACTAGCTTTGGTTAACATCTGAGTTGGTTAGTTCTCCGGGACGTGCCAGGTGAAAGGTGGCGGAAATAGACAATTAGCAGGAAGACTTAAAATTCTTTTTGTTTGAGGGCAGAGAAATCCTTGAGAAAGGGTTGAATTTGAATAGGTTATAAATATGGATTTGCATGATGAAAGAGAATGTATCTTTCAAATTTTGATCCTTTTCTATGAACCTGGAGTTGGGAAGAGATGAGTAATATGGAAAGCCTACATATATCTGAGAGTTTAACAGATGGATCTTGTAGGATGGGAGCTGTAGAGCTAGAACATTCTTGCAATGACCAGCCCATGATACTCAAATGGTAACCAGCTGCTGCACCATAAACTGCACAGACCAGTTTGCACACCACAAGACTGGTGTGGAAGAAATGTCTTCTAGTGACTTACATTGGACAGGCAAGCTCTCTGGCCTGCTGCAGCATAACTGGGAAAGGACCTGAAACCTGAGCATCCTCAGGGGGTTTGTAATAGGAAATGCCCCATAAACATGTGTCAAAACTTTGTTGATATGTGTTTGAGTGTATATGTGCTTCTGGATTTACATTTAGATAAATAAATGCTGAATGCATTGCATTATATTTCAGGCAGATATGAGGCAGGTCAGATTACAATGACAGAGAGCAAGGGAGGTTGAGCCTGGATCTGATTAGCATAGAACTGAAGATGTATGCATAAATCATCCTATTTTCTTTGTTTTAGAGTTAACTGGAAACAAATATGGAATTATTTAAACTGGTACACTTCCTCAAAATCAGTAGGGTAAATAAGTCCATAATTTGCGTGCATAAAATATTAGTTTTGCTTTCTTACTTTCTAATAGTAACTGGGTCTCCATAGCAATATGGCTAACTTTAATAAGAATTAAGTGTTCAAAAGTCATGACTATTAATTTGTTAGAAAAAGAGACAATATGCAGTAGTGTTAAGTAGAATAAACGCAACTGCATACACTGCATTTGGCTGGGTCTTTGCTTATATAGACATTATAGAGCAGTAGTTCAGTGCACGGCTGCTCAGAAGGAAATGGCCTGTGCAGAAGGCAGCAGACATAGTACCATCTGCATCAGCTTAGAGATGCTACAGCCTGTGATGAGGGAACGTGCAGATCCTAGCATGAGGGCTTGCCAGCAGTTCTTTTGCTAGTAGTGGATACAGAGAGAAGGAACCAAAACAGTCTGTTGCAATATCCCAGCTCAGCAACACAGAAGAAAGTGTTATGGTACAGGAACATTTTATCACTTGCGTACTTAGGCTATATAATACTCCCTGGACTCTCACATTCCTCAGTAGTAATTATTTTTACTGTGATACTCTGCAAATTTGGAGGCTGATTATACAAATCTTTTTCATACGACTTGCCCTTAGAAACACAAGTTGTCTTCTTGGAGTCAGTGGTTACTCATGGGAGTAAGGCTAGGATTCTTGAATGGGTGTCTCATTCAACAACAACTAAGAAAAAAGGACTTTCCTCTCCTTTGCCTGTATTTATGAAGTGATTTTTATTTGATATAGAAGACAGATATGTTTAGCTGCCTCAGTACAACATCTCTATATAGTTGTAAGCCTGCTGCACTTCAAAGTGTATTATTTATATTTTTTACCCTCCATGATTCTTACACGACACTGGAACGTTGTCTCTGATCTTTAGCAAGTTGATACACCTCTGAAAGCATGGCAAATTGTCAGGAAAAATGTTGAGATCAGACCTGCTGATCTACTTCATTTTAGTGCTCATAAGGTACATCTGATTTGTATGTGGGGACAGAGGGACCTCAACTGCTTTGGGATATATGATTGTCCTGGTTTCGGCTGGGACAGAGTTAACTTTCTTCATAGCAGCTAGTAAGAGGCTGTGTTGTGAGTTTGTGCTGAGGAGAAAGCTGACAACATACTGATATTTATAGTTGCTGCCAGGACAGTCAAAGACTTTTCAGCTTCTCTGCTGTGCCAGTGTCTGCAGGTGCAGGAGAAGCTGGGAGGGAGCACAGCCCCCGTTACTAGCCTAGGGTTCGACCTTATGTTTAGGACTGAGACCCAAACTGGCCAATAGTCTATTCCATATCATGCACATCATGGTCAGTATATAGATGAGGTTTTATCCAGAAGTTCTCTGTCTCTTGCTCTGGTTTGTCTCCCTCTTGGTTGCCCCTCTCTCAGGGTCATCTTGGTCTCTCAGACACCCAGGCTCTTATCTCCATTTCAGGATTGCGGTTTTGGGACTCTCCCTGCTCTGGGATTGTTAGCTGGGAACAGGCTCAGCCTTGGTCATTGGGTGGTGAGCAGTATCACTGTGTATGACTCATTTGTATATTTGTATATATTCCCATTATTATTATTATTTTCAGTATTATTGTAGTTTAGTTATTAAATTGTTCTTATCTCAACCCACAAGCCTCTTTTCCCTTTACCCCTTTAATTCTCTCCCCCATCCCATGGAGGGGGAGGATGAGCAAGCGGTTGTTGTTGGTTTGTCTGACAGCCAGAATCAAAACTATGACAATGACTGAAGCAGCAGTGTTTAGCATTACCAGTTTGCTTCCAGTCTGTTTGCCAGGTGAAGCTGTGGGGCAAAGTTGTGTGGAATGTGTGCTTTCCTCTGGAACTCTCACTGATATGGAGTAATGGGTAGGCACAGTACCAGTTGCAGTGAAACATGGCAGCCTCTGTCTGGCTTCAGGAATTCACGCACCAGGCAGGAACCCTAAATTGACAATTTGCTGTGCTGTATGTGTTCTCACGCCTTCATGTGTTAGCGCTGTTTTTGAAGACTAGGAGATGACATGAGTCTTACATTGACAGCATGGGAAAAATGGATATAGATTTGGGAGATGAAGAAATGCCTAAATAACATGGAAGGGAGGAATATATCACAGAAGAAATATCGGCACTAAAAGCATCTCTTGTTGTGTCAATGTGCATGTAAAAAAAAAAAAAAGGATTCTCATTCTGCTTGAAAGGAATCCTTTTACACTATACTCAAAACTTTCTTATTTTTCTTTTGATGGCTACAAAAACATTATAACAACATCCTGACAAATTCAGTTTCATTGCTTACTTATATTCCTCTGTTGGTCTGTCATCGTCAGTCATCTTGTCTTGGAAAGTGAACTGAGTAAAGACCCCCTGTGTTTTACAGCACTTGTCACAGTGGCTTCAAGTCCATATGCAATAAACAAAATTAAGATCTGTTAATAGATAATATTCAAGTGGATAGTCAAACCAATGAACAGTAGTCATGCCAAAAAGATCACAAAAACAAAGTACACAAGCAGTTAGGCTGAAGGCCCCATTTTAATTCAGGCAGATGTACATGTGATATCTGTTGGAATTATTTTCATGCCAAAGGTGAGAACATTATATATCTAATACAAGTTTGTAATGCAATATTGTAGAAAAACACATTAGCAAATTATTTGGATGGCAGATGCAGAGGCTTTCAGTCAGCTGTGGTGCTGGTAATTAGGAAGAAAAGATTAAAGGCCAGCTTCTCCTGATGTCCAGTAGTAACTTGTTTCACCAATCATGCAATTAGAACGAACAGGCAAAGTAAATCAGGGTAAAGGATGGCAGAAAGTGACCATCAACGACAGCGCAAAATGTTTATTTTGATGGTAGAGGTTGTTTACCTAGAAGGGATGGGATAGTTTGTTTTTTTCAGGAAAAAATAAAAGGGCTGAGCAGCTGAAAACTGGAATTGTATCTCTTAGGACCACAGAGACCTCTTTACCTAATGCATTTCATTCAGAGCAACTGACCTTTGATAAATAAATCTTGGTTTAAATGTGCCTAAAGCTGTAGGCCTGAATACCATTTCCAGAAATGGGGCATGGCTTATTTCTGTTTTTTAGAGCTGATCATCCTAACCATCAATGTGTTACAGGACTTTTGCAAGCCAGGTTGTGAATCTTGTTTTTGGCAGGAAGTGGTGTCACTTGGAGCTGCTTCCCAGTAGAAAAGAAATAATTCACATCCTGACAATGCTCTGACAGAATTTTCTCTGATTTCAGATGACAACATAAATATTTGTGTACTTATGTAAAATTATTTCTGCAAGCAGAATTTCTGCTATTCTTCCCTTCCCTTCCCTTCCCTACATACTGCATTTTTCTTCTCCCTGTGCTAATGTGTCAAGTTCTGAGTAGAAGACAGCATTAGCCAAAGTTTACAGATTCAGAACTGAAATCTCTTACAACCAAAATAGTTTATGTAAGACCCTGCTTGGAGTTTTCTGTCTGTTCACTACAATAATTAATCAAATATTCTGTTCAAGTTCCCATAAATGAGGAAGCCTGAGTTTGGACTGGGTAGTAACTCCGTGACTTGAGACGATGCTAGTGCTGTTGTACTCTTGTATTCTTTGACATCTGTTGTATTTTAGTTGTCTGGTAGATAAAGTGTTATGTGCACATATGTAGGAGCAGGAGTCATCTGTGAACTAGTAAGAGTAAACTGGACAAAGGCTGTTGGTTATTTTAGGGGAAATGTAAAATATTAATCCCTGTTTTCCCTGGCCTAAAGCTTAATCCCAGAATAATCTTTCAAGCTACTTTCAAGATTTTTTTTTTTTTTTGGTATTCCCAAGACTGGTGTCAGTGAAGATAATCTTATCCCAAAGCTCATACTGTGCTTATTGTGATTCTGATACGGCATTCATATATTTACATAGTAAATCTATTTGCTATGAGTTGTAAATGTATCAAAAATCAGTACAGTTAATTTTCATCCAGTTACAGTTTTTTTAAGTCTTAAAATTAAATCTGTTATTAACCTTTTATCACCTAAATATATTGACTGAGAGTCATGCTTACTAAAAATGGAATTTATGGTTTTGAATATTGGTCTAATTAAAAAATGTTTGATATAATCTTACACCAGTGTATTAATCCTATTTCATTGTGTTGCTTGTCATGTCTTCCCCCTTTAGGACTTCATTTACTCTCTCTTCATGGATGTCAGAAATGGACAAGACCAGTAACTATACTCAGAATTATCTCACCTTATTTCCTAGGCTTTTGACAATGTGTTTGTTTTCTTGACTCTCTGAGGAGACATCTGTGATTTGCCAAAAATCCTAGTACCTTTGAGTTATCACTTGTGTCCTGGGGGAGAAAGAAAAAGGTTTTGGATTTAGGCAAAAGTCTTGTAAGGGGATACTTTCGGCTCTTTCAGTTAAGACATGTTTTTAAAATGTTTAAATGGATGACTTCATGCTTCTTTCCTGGAATACTGTTGCAAATACAATAAATGTACATTTAATCACGAATACTATGCTAGTTGTCATTCGTCAGACAGTGCAATAAAGTCCTCACAAGTTCTAAATGGCTTATTTTATATAGAATACAATATCCTTGAGCTATAGCAGTGATGTTCATGTTAAACTCAAGGATTTAAGTTTTAAATTGAAGGGTCTTTCTCTTATTTCACCATGCACATGACTTCCCGTAGAAGTTAATCTCTAAATGCACTGAGTCCTCCCATTTTATAACTTTTTTTTGTAGGGGAAGATAATTGATCTTGTGCTGCTCTTTGGTCTGATAGAAAATAGTTTTGCTGTGGTCATACTGCCTAAACATAACAAGGGAAGCAGATACAATGCATAGTTTATGCCTACTCTTTGTAGACTAGTGAGTAACATTTACCATTTGACATAAGATATTCACATCTGTTCGTCAAAATATGACTCCTCATCACAGTCTTCTAAAGCTAAGCCAGTAATATACATGATTATGGTAATTTAAAAATGAAACATAGCGTAGAAAAATAACATGATAAATGCATATCATCTTACTCTTTATGGCTCTAGTGAATGTCATACCTTAGGCTAAACCAAATACATTTTTAATTTCCCATGCAAAAATCATTTTCAAAATGAGTCAGTCAACGGGCTTTTCCTTACTCATTACTACTTAGCCTAAAGATCTTGGGAATCTGTTTTTGTTTCATTATCAATTTATTTCTGAGAAATATAATTGTCTTCACCTAATACTAAAATCATAATTTCCCTTCAGTTTGTAACTGGGACAAAAGTAAATTATCTACCAATTCTGTGAAACTGCTTCTATGCCTGGATCATTCATTCTCTGTGTAATGCTTTAATCTGGAAATTTGTAGAACAGATACTCCTCAAAGGGTCTCAGAAAGCAGAAAAAAAAGGTGGTTTATATTGGAATCAAGCAATCAGCTAGATACTTTAGTTGTCTTTATTCAGAGAGCAGTAAATCCTTTTAGCAAGTGGAATAAACTAGTAGAGAATAACTAGGAAAGCGTTTAGTGAATTACACAAAGGGTGTGCGGTTTAGACCTTTTCTGGAACACAGGCTGCAGTTTAGCTGTCGAGGCACTATCATTCTCCTCAAAGGTGAAATGATTTAAAGGCCTAGAGAAACTTAATTTTTCTTGATCACCATGTGCAACCTGGAATTTTAATGGCAGGCATAATTAATTCTTCTGATGTTAATCATCAGGGCTGGGCTCCACAATTATCAGCCTAGTGCAGCTGGGGCATGGTGCAGACATGAAAAATTAGGAAAATGAATCAGTAATAGGGTGGCAGATTTAATCTGCATCATGAAAACAAAGTTAAAAAGAGGGAGATCGAGAGAATTTCAGCTGAAGCTTTTGTGCCAATGAGCACTGACAGAACTGAAAAATGTTGCCGATGTCCAAAGTGATTGGTAATTACCAAGCCATTGAATTTTTTATTGTCAATTTATCATTGCGCCAGAGGTTAAATTTAACATCTTCTTCTAAAGCCATCACTCTAAGAGGAAGGCAAGCTTTGCATCACGTGGCCCAGGAGTCAGTGAAAGGTTAATCAGGTATTCCTTTAGTTTGTGTGTGCTTCCAAATCAGTCTTTCTTTTTGTGTCCTTTATGCTGCATACATATTGTGGGGGTGTTTTCTAATTTATATTACCTGTACATTTCAGAAAAATATTAGATTGCATTCCTCAGCACAACATCATCTGTCTTTCTGTGTATTTATAATGCTGTATTTTCATATTTCTCCAGGCATATTTTACACACACTTCAGTATGTATATGGAAATTTTATATATACAAAGAACTGTATGATACAAGACAGGCATTTCCCAAGTAAGACAGAAGATAATCTTAGTGTCTGAAAGTACTGCAAGAATTAAAATAATTTCTGATATAATTTGGTTTGGTTTTGGTGGGTTTTCTTGTTTTTTGTTTTTTTTTAATTTCTAAACTGTGTTATTTGGTTTGCACTTGATTTTTGCTTTGTTCTGAAGCCACGTTGTTTGTGAATGGTCCAGTTTAAGATCAGGGTAATGTTTGGAATTCTGGAAACTGCTTTTGGGCTGAAGGACCATGATGGAAAGACTGTTTGCATTTTGCATCTTGTACAATGCTGAGTACAGTTTTGGTACTTAGAAAATACAAAATATTCATGATTCATAATGGAAGCACATATTGCTCCTTTGAATCTTCCCCCCCCAAGTGTATTTAGTAAATGGTAGGGTCTTTTTTAATGCAAAAGCCATAAAAGACTGAAAGGAAGACAGCATCAAAACATCCTTGTAATAGAAAGATGTGACATAAATATACCTACATATGTTAGGGACCAAACTGAGCCCTGAAATAAATGGAAATCTGTTTAATGAAATAATAGGATTTGTGCTCCTGTGATTGTAGGGTTGGATCTGCCCTGAACATTCCAAATGCATGTTCTTATACTTATTGCTATGCTGCTGTCTTCTAATACAATATTAAATACAACTTCTGTCTACCTAAATTCCTACCTTAATTCTGCCCAGTAATCTCACTTCTATTTACTATATTTTTTGTGTGAGTTTTAGATTCCAGACTGTGCTCTGATTAAAGGAATCGTATGCATTTTCTATAAATTAAAAATGGAAATGGCCTTTAGGGGAGAGTCAGTAGAGGAATCAATGCATGCATTAATTACTGCAATTCATTACCCAAATAAACACAAGACTCAGCCTTTTGCTGGATACAAATTTAGGGACATACGATGTTTACAAGAGACAAAGGCTTGTGATCCTGCTCATGTTAATCTGCAGATCAAAATATGTGAGCCCATTCCTAGTGGAGGCTCCTTTGGGGATACCATAGCTGGGATCAATCCCCCCATGCAGGCAGTGAATTATTACTGCTGAATACAAAAGCTGTGCACGTGACCTCACTATCCCCTAACAACAGGGACACTTGCTCCAGATAGTGCTTTAGAAGAGCTTGTTTTCTTGATACCCCACTTTTCTATAATTAAACTCAAATCATAGAGCAATAGCTATACAATGACCATTGTGTGGGTTGATGGTTGGACTTGATGATCCTTGAGGTCTTTTCCAACCTTAATGATTCTATGATTCTATGATTCCCTTCATAAACAAAAATATGCTTCAGATCATAGAAAATACTCAGTCACTTGGAAGAAAAACAGGAAAATGTAATCTTTAGCTTCCCAGAGGCTTTCTAGAATATAAACAGAAGGTTAGAAAAAAAATATAAAATAAAATTATACAGAAAAAAAATCGTTGATTTATTGAAGAGGTTTCATACTCTTCTGAATTAGCATCCTTTCTTTTCCCTAAGAAGAAACTAGAAGAGTATTGGACAAGTGGAGTTTTTCTAACAGCTCCTGGGTGGCTTTCTTCATCGTATTTTATAGATGGAGGACAAATTACCATAGAAAGGTTTGTGTTCAAACCAGGACACTCACTGCATTTTGCATACCTGCCATTGTGGGTGCAAGCTCACCCCCGGTCTCAGCAGCTCACAGCAGAACACCAGCCAGTTCCTTCTTTCCTGTTGAAGCACTCAGCTATTTTAATGGGATTCTGACCAAAACTGCGACTAATTAAGAATCAATTCAGGACCATTAGTAAGTGGGACTAAGCTAGCCAGTGTTGCATATTTCAGAAGAGTTTGCTTTAATGAGAGGAGTTCTTGAACAGGGGAAGAAAAACCCCACAAGCTGATTAAAGATAGTGTAGGGACCTTCTGCAGTTAAGCTAAACAACTAATGCTACACAGAAAGATGCTGAACTTGTAGTCCTCTCTAATTGATCTACTTACTGTTCTTAAGGAAACTCAAAACAATAATGAATGCAGGTATTAACTGTGTGTTAGTCATTCAATAGCTATTTATAAGCGTTAGCAATTGTTACATTTTCCAGTGTCTCTTACTCTTCATCAGAGAAACATATGTTATCTTTTTTCAGACATTAACCTTAGAACTGTCAAACCATTTTCTGTTCTTTGGGCTTTGTACTTCTGCGACATCTGTTTATCTGCACTGCATTGCCTGCAGATGGTATTTTTAAAATTTGTTAAGGGGTTAGGATGCCATATTTTTGACAGCTGTAGTTTTGTTTCAGCACAGAACAAAACTGCTAAAAATGCGGTGCTTTGAGGGAACTATTTCATTTTTATTATTTCATTAGTTGTATCAATTTCTCCCGCTAATCTCTTGCTTTTGTGAATTCTGTTAATGAACCGGTATCATGTAAGTGTAATCATTTTAGAAGAAATATAAAAAGCAATATATGGCTGATTGATTTGAATTATTAGAGTGGGAATGTGTACAACTATATTGAAGTGGTCTAATATTTAAACACTAAAATCATTATGCAGTAAATTCAAAGTACAAACCCAAAAATACTATGTGTAAGTCCTAAACCTCACAAGGACCTCAG
Organism: Pterocles gutturalis; assembly: GCF_000699245.1. Lineage (NCBI taxonomy): Eukaryota > Metazoa > Chordata > Aves > Pterocliformes > Pteroclidae > Pterocles > Pterocles gutturalis. The sequence continues at coordinate 144,698 of NW_010145814.1, read as the reverse complement.
CTCATGAGAGACTGCTTAGACAAGTTTTCTCAGTTTGAGACAAACTAAACAGAGTGACAGATCTACTGAGAATGTTTAAGAAAAAAGTATGCAGAGCTGCTTATATTCCCAGCATGTGAACATGAATGGAGACCTCAATGCACCACCTTCCTAGCTGATACCCATTTTAGATATTTTGGAGAATAAGTTAAGAATTTACAAAGGAATTACCAGGAACCCTCATAATTTCAAAACACTAATTAATTTGGCTGCAGAGGCCAGAATGTACTAGAACATCTTTTCAGTATGCTTGTTTGAAAGATGAGCATCCTGGCTATTTAATTGTTTGTTTTCAATTTTACAGTCTATCTAAGCTGTATTGCTAAACACAGTGTGCACTCAGAACAACATTTTCTTGCAATAAATATGAATCAGAACAATAATAAAAAATATTTTGGATTATTTATCTTTGTAGGAAAAGTGGGCCATAGCAAGGAGCAGAAGGGTCTCCCTGTCACTGCCATTTACATTAGTCCTTGCTTTGGATACATGGACTCAATACAGAGACTGTGTACACCTTGCAAGTACGCAGTACTTCAGATCTGTGTAAAAGGAAGTGGGGTTTGTGTTTGTAATGACAGGTGATAGTGTGAACAACAACAGAGGAGAAGAATCTGGGGAGAGAGGAAAAAGACTACTTTAAGGAGGCTGGAAATAAATCGGGACTGTCTGTTAAACATGCACATTTTTTATTTTTTATTTTGGATTTTACTTGGATATTGCATTTTTAGTAACCTCAGATATATATTGACATTTAACAGGGAAAATTACTGACAGATCAACAGCTGTGAATTCTTTTTAATAAAAGAAGCAAACAAGTAATTTAAGCTTGCTCTTCCCCATGGGTTGTTTGCTAAGACCTGAGAAGGAAAAACATACAGAGTCCTCCCACATCCTGGTCAAAGCTTTTGGCTTTTACAAAATAAATAGCATGGAACAAAGTGTCACTTGAATGTATAGAAGGATGTTTGGAATGAGGACATGCCAGAAGAGACATGATGAGTATTTCCATGCCAGTGGAGATCCACAGACCAAGCATCAACCCTCAGGTGTGTAAGTCTCAGAACAGCTCCCAGACGCTATAAAAACAATTTCAGAGTAGTTGTGCAGCCATTTCACATCTCGTGGGAAGATAATTCTACTGACCTGACCTGTGCCAAGAGATGCAAGCAATACCTTTTTTTTTTTTCTTTTTTTTTTTTTTTCCATGTTAGGAGGTGATCTGAATGTTTTTCCATTTCTGTTCTACCATCAGTTAGAAAAGGAAATTCTCTTTGGTGGAGCTGAAAGAGGTGGAGCTCTCTCATCAGTTCCATCTTCTGGGCCCTATTTGTACTCATCTATAATAAGCTATGAGGATCTCCTTATGTTCACTTACGGTCAGCCTATCCGGCGTGACAATAACTGCAGAACTTTGTACTGTCAAGGTCAAGACTCCTTCCCAGTTTGTATGTGTTGTCCTTTAGATTTTAGTTAGGAATATGTTCTTTATGCAGCTTCAGTTTCTCACATCTTCCCAACTATTCCATTCCCTCTATGAGAGCAATGAACCTCAAATCATGGTGTGTGGGGTTTCTGTTGTGGGGGTTTTTTTCCTTTTTTTTCTTTTTAGATTTAGGTAGTTATTTTATGGTAATCTCTGACAGGGGCTTGGTAAAAAGGCTGATATACTACTGGAGCTCCTACGTCAGTTACGTAATGATGTCTTGTTGGCTAAAATTTCTGATACTATTAAAACTGAATAAGTCTGAACCATCATTATTTTTATTTTTACTTTTTGGCATGTATTTACTGCTTGCTTTCCCATGCAGTTTGCCAGCAACTTTTTTGCATGACTGCCAGCAATATGGAGACTGCAACAGTCTACAATTGCCTTTGCCTTCCTTTCAGAAATTCATGAAACACATTTCACATTCTTGCAAAGAAGATCTTTCTGTCTCTAAACAGGGATTGTAGGAGGTGAAATAGAGGGGGAAACACAGTTTTTTTCCTTCCTCTTTTTGGATATGTAGTACTCATTTATCCTCCAGGATACATTCCCGAAGGACAACTCCGCCTTCTATTGCAGTGAGGGCCAGCTGCTCCCTCAGGGAGGAGGAAGCCAAGGATGGTCAGAAGTGGGGCCAGGAAATTACTTCACTGAAGTTGTACAGCACCTGAGCTAGGAAAGCACAGCACGGCAGTGACAGTAACAGGTCCTACTGATAGATCAGTGATGACCAAAGCAGAAGCAAATTACCAAGTCAAGTTGAAAGTTATTCTGAGAAAGTCAAGCAACAATTCAGGTGTAGGTCTGGGAAAAAAGTACACCCGCAGTGTACCTCAGGCAAGGAGTGGGTGCCCAGCCCTGAGCTTAAATGAGGCTCCTGAGCCCATGGGCAGGGGTGTGTGGTGGAGGCCCCAGGTGGGACAATTAAGGCCTATTAGTGCACTCAAGGCTGAGACAGAACTTTATAGTTTACGATTCAATATGCATTTCTCCTGCTTTGTCCAGCCATTGAAATATTTTTTTCTCTGCCACCAAAAATGAACTTACACAGTGTCTCTGCACTTCACTACTTGTCCTCTACTCCTCAGTTCTGCCTTTCTTCGCTGGTCTAAGCCTTTTAATGCTAAGTGACAGCAAGGACAGCAAAACCTTGTTATAATGTCACTTGAGGTTTGGATAGAAGACAACATTTAGTTTAACAAATTCATGACCTCGTAGCAATTTTGCTGTTGGTGCTGTGCTGCATACCATGGCTACTTAGAACCTCACAGCCCCAGCAAAGACATTTCTACCTCCCAACCATGATTGGTTCCTCAAGAAGGACTAGAATGTTTTCTCTTATTTGCTGAAGGAATGAGGTTTATGACACACAGCTGAACCCATCTGATGCTCTCCAGTAGAAGGCAGGGATCCACATGTACTCAATAAAAATAATTTTAATAAATCGTACCAAAGGGAGGGAGGGAAGAGGGCAGGACAGACAGGAAATAGTTTTGCTAACTTTCATTTGAAATTATTGTTGCTGATAAAGGCATCCTGCTGGCTCTCCTCCTTTGTTGGATAGTAAAACAAGGTCACGGAGCACTAGAGAAAAGAGAAAAGCAGTGATATGAGAATCATGGACATTATAGGCAAGGAACAATGTTATTAGAAGTTGAACTGAACAATGACAAAGACTGCGTATTAGCACATGTTTTGCTAGTGCTGACATTGGGTGTTCAAAACAAGGCTTTTCAGTCTTTTATATAAAACACCCCTAATATAGTGATTTTTCCACATGATATGTAACTAATTGGGTTAAATTACGACATAATCATACAACTTGACTTTAAAATACCTATATTTTTTGCCTCTATAGTGCTATAGAAGAGAAAAATCTTTGAACTGAAACAAAAGTATTTCTCCCCACCCCCCAACTCAGCACTAGCTTCCTGAGGAAACACAGTCAAGGACAGCCCAGCTTAATTCTATGACCTCTTTTCCCATGGCACTGTAAACCTGGCATTTGTATGAAGCTGTTTAGTCATATATTGACTTTTTCAAGTTATTGTCTTCTTGCAAAAGAAAATTGCATCTTTGAGATTTTTTTTTTTTTATTAATGCTAAATACTAGTGCTATAGCATCTGCTCAACTTTCTTTTTCTACACTTAGGAAAGTTTGCCTTATTTACAGCTATTGAGCCCAACTCTACCAAAAAATAATCAAGAAGTACATGTATGCCTCTGAAACACAATGGGCTAGGAGGCATAAAAATGTACATCCTCATTACGAGTTTCTCTAGCTTCCTCGAGAAGAAAGCTTCCAAGTTTAGATGTACTTGAATAAACTTCAGAGTTGAGGGTTATTTGTGTAACCACAAAGTCTGTGGGCTTCTTTCATTATTTGAGGGTTTTGGAAGTGTGGACAAAGACCAAACCATGATGTTTTGCATTGACGATCAACTGTCAGTAATCCTTGTAAGCTATTAACTTAAGGTGGAATGGAACAGGACATATATAGGGGTAAAAATATTAACGGCAGGTGCAGACCTGAACTTACAAGAGGCAGAGGGATGTGTTGTACCTTAAGACAAACCATGACGTGTGATGCCATGTCCAGTTGATCACTACTAGTAAGAAGAGCAAATGAGGTAAATTTGCACTTGAGTTAGGCAAAGACATTATAATTAGTCACTCATTCTGACCTTAGAAATTGTGAATATCTGTAAATCTTGTAAATCTTGTTTTTGTAACATGTTCCTGGCACCAAACTGCACAGAAGTAACTCATTCACCTCAGAAGCTTGTTTAGCCAAAGTAATTTGATAGATTGAAATATGGCAAATATGAAATCTTTAAACAGTAGTAATTTTGGTCCAAACATAAAAGCTGTGTGAATGAAAGTCCTTATCTTTTATTTTGATCAAACTATGTGGTCGCTGGACCTGTTCAGAGGGAACAGAGCTCTATGGCATGTGTGCAGCAATCTGCTTCTGCAGATCAGAATGTACAACTAGGGGCTAAAAAATGAATGTGATGGCCATCTGAATTGTGTATGCCTTTTAGTGAGAACGAGGTCTGTTTGTGTGATTGATGGCTTATGTTTGTTATCCTCCTTCAGGTAAATCATTTGCTGCAGGCAGGATTTCTGCAAAAACTTTAGGACTGAGCCTTAAAAAGGAAGTTGCTTTTTGAATAATATCTTTCTTTCTCTCTTTGAGCAAACACAAAAGGGTCCACAGAGCAGTGGTGTACAAAGACAAAGCCAGGCTTACAAGTGTTAGTCAAATGGAGAGATGACAGTGGAATAAGGAAACAATTAAGCTTCAATAAAAGAAAATAAGGAATAACATTCCAGTCAGATCTAATCACATTATGTATAGCATAACTTTCAAATTGGAAGTCCATAAAACCCGACCACACCTCAGCCAGTTTGTCTGGCATCCATCCTGTATAATAAGCCAGAGATTCCTCGTGGCACAACTCCAAGGCAGTTTGAAACCGTGTCTGCAGTGGGGATGGCACTGGGCCATGTTTCCAAAGAGGCAGAATAATTTTTCTGGTGGGAAAGGTCAGGCAGTACAGAGCCATGAGGGATGAGATTCCCTTTTTCGGCTTTTTCTCCATTCTTATTCCTTCAAATATATTTATTTTAATTGTAAAATTAATTCACGAACAGAAAACCTGGCATTAAAGCAATGTTAAAGATCCATTTAAAATGATAGGCAACAGGCAATCCAGAACCCAGGCAACCCGGTTTGTATCATTATAAAATTTAGCAAGGCATTTGTTAGGTTGCAGGTTACCTTTCTCCTGTCCTGTAAGTCTCTTCCCCAGCAAACTTTTTAAACTCCTACCTAAAAAGAAGAGAATGTAATGTATTCTCATTCCCATGTTCTGTTCAAATATCCCATACTCAATGTGGAAGACATGCATAAATATAGTAGTTAATTTATGTTTATCTTCCATTTTAAGTAATAATCTTATTCATCATGCATAAATGGATTCCATATGCTACCAGACAAATCATTCCTAATTTTCAGTGTGGCAGCATATATGGGAACTGGGCTTACCCAGGGTAAAATCCTGGCTCCATTGAAGACAATGGCAAATTTCCCACTGATTTGTAAGGGCAAAGATTTCACCCTTGTTGTTCAGCCACCCTGATAACACAGAGTCAATGCTGAGAAATAGCATCCTGTCCTCTTGTTCTCTTCTCATACCTCAGGTAAGTTAGAGCAGGAACTGAGTTATCTCTGATTTAATGTAACCTGTTCCTCTGAGTTTTATAGCTTGCATCAAGTTCTTTTCTTGGGGAGCGAGGAAAATTGATTTACTATATAGAGGTAATATAGATTTACTAGCTACGCAGTTGTCTGTAAATGTTAGTGGTGCCAGTTGTTTCAGAGACTTTGCAGAGAGAAGCGGAGGAGATTGCTGTGAAATGGCATAGGAACTAGTGTGCACTGGAGAGGAAGGGCAATATGGATCTTTCCAGTGGTAAGAAGCATGT
>NW_010145814.1:102534-138648 GCF_000699245.1 Pterocles gutturalis | reverse complement strand
AACTGGGTCTGTGACATCTTTTGCCACAGTCTCTGAGGCATGATTGGATCCGGTCCAACAGAAAATGATGTTCTACCTGTTGCTTGTTCTATGTGGCTCTTCCTGGACCTCTTCAGATGTGTAGAAAGTGAATTACTGGCAGCTGAATTGTTCTTGCAATCTGATTTATTTCCCAGGGGCCCCAAAACATTTCTCTGTAATGCACAGGAAATGCCCTCCTCATGTGGCTAAAATGCAGTCCACCATGGGATGGATGCACGTCCAGTCAATTGTCATCAGTGGAAATTCTTGGGTCACTTGATAGGCATTGTGCAAACAATCTGTGTTATCTGGAAGAAGGTCTCTTGTGGCCCATGAGGAGCAGAGATAGAATCCTTGTGCTTTGGTTGCACTCACCAAGAACCAGAATTAAGTTCAAAGTCTTCTTAATTCCTGTGTTGGATTTAGAGTACTCCAACATTCTGTCTTGTACATAGACAAGGGATGCACATTGAGAGGACCTTTAGTGAAACCGGCTGGATCACTATATTTTATCTTGTATTAGATGGAGCTTAATATCAGCCATTCCAGAAGTGGATAGCTGATTTCCAAGACTGACTGATTCAAATTCAAGCATCCCTAAAATACACACAAGTTGAACCTCTGGAAGCTTTTTGCATATTGAGTATTTTAAACATGTATGAGCAAAACCTCAATTTTCTTACCAGATCTAGGAAATAACTGACATTCTGCCTCACAGAACAAACTGAAATATTTTATTTAACATGTACACATTTTTAAAAGTGTTAACAAATTAAAAATAAACATCAGTTTGAAATGAAAAATAACAAATTTCCAGTTAGAAATTATAAAGACATTTTGAGTTCTCTGTTATTTTTGCTCCCTTTTTTGACCATCAATATTAGTCTGATTCAACTAGGATTCTTGAAGCATTCTGGTTAATTTGTAGTTTTGACAAATCAATTTATGATTTGAATTTATGAAAACATGTCACTCAACCTAATTACTTGTTAAGATCCATTGTTTTGGAGTCCTTTCACTAGAAGAAATTGCTTGTTAAGCTAATCAGCCAAGCTCTTGGCTACTGCAAATCTGAGCATCTCTACTGGTGTTCCTGGCAAGATCTCTGAAGTCATCACCATCACATCAGTCTCTGCTGAAGCAGACATTTTCCATGTGTAAGGACTACGAGATTAGGCATCATGTAATATGTGAGAAGCCGGTTAATAAAGAGCTGTAGCAATAAATTATATTAATAACTTGAATTTTAGCTAATTTGTCTCTGCAAGGTATTATTCCATTTTATTTTGTCTACGTTTTTATTTTCAGCACTAGGACATGACAAGTTGTGAATTATGATCTATTCATTCATACTCAGTTTCAACACAACTGGGTGTGAATTAATACTCCATAATTCATATAGTGCAGTGTCTTATTACAATTATAAAATTTTATTAGAAAATGTTTTTTAATATTTATATTGTTAATTAAATGATGATGAGTCTCATAAATTCTGAATAATGAATTATGTTGTATTAGGCACTATTCAGATTTCATCTGTTAGCTAATCAAGGTACACAGACTTCTCTATTATTTAATATGCTGCATAATAAAGTTGGGCTATGAAATTTTTCTTTAATATGGGGAACTTCTTATTCAGATGGACTTTATCAGAAAATTTTTCATTACTAATTTGTGAGTATAAGGTCAGTATGGAAATAGTATTTCTTTTTACAGATGTTAATTCACTGAATGTAGGAACGAGCATTTAACTCGTAATTTAAAAGGTAAAACCTCAGGTCATATAAGCTTGGGCAATTAAGCAGTGTTGTTTTTGAGGGCAACAGCAGTCTCTCCTGTCTGCTAACTTTGCTAAAGCACTTTAATCTTCTATATTTTGGATTTAGCTCTGCATTTTGTCTCCTCATTGTGAAAGCCTCATTCCAACTCTGTTTGTGAAAGCACTTAAATATCTGCTTAATCATATATATGCTTCACTGTGTCCTAAATTAAAGAGACATCTGCAGTACTCTCAGGCATACAGAAATTGAGGATGAGATGCATAGTGGGAATGGTAATTCATTGTAAATGTGGATTACATTACATTAATGGATGTAAAGGATAAAGATAAACCAATTCTGATCATTACTCATAAAATCAAAATTATTTGGAAAGATACAGTAGCTAGTGTGCGTTAGATAAAAAGGTGACTTCTTCAGTAAAAAAAAAAGTGACCATCTTTGCATTATATAAACAACAGGAAATAATTTAGACCCATTCTGTATCTAAACATAAAAAAAAAATTGTACGTTTTTCTAATTGGTTTCTATGAGAATTTCAATTTGAATTTAATTGTACAAGGTTGTGGATTAATTTCATGCCCACAGAAGTTAAATTGCTTTGAGTCGGGTAAAGTGAAGATCTGCAGAGATGTTCCAATGATTGACCTCCCCAGCCTTTGACATTCTTTTCATTACAGATGGCATAGGGGCCCTGTCCCAGGTAGAGATTCTCTGGGCAAGGAACTCAGGGCTGAGTCCTTTAAAGCAAGGATTATGTGTGGCAGCATTCTTCCCTGTCATGTGTTGCTGTTGTGAGAGTGCAGACAGGGTTGCCTGCTGCTGCTTTATTAATAATGGAACGCTCACAGAAATTCTATGCAAAATTGATTTTTGAACAGTATATAAGAATCTAATGTGTAGTCTTAAAATGTCATTGAAAATCTGTCTGTAATTTACTTTGTCTGTAAGAACTTACTGCCCCCCTATAAACAATTTTACTCTACTTCTCCCCATTAAACAACAAATTTTTGCATATTTGTTCAGCCTTCTAGCTGTGACATGCCACTGTGAGCTGATAGATAGATATTTAAAACCATTTGTGGGCTCTGTTCCCTCTGTTGCCTTATTCAAAAGGCAAGTGCAGATATCATTTTCATCACAGTGCAGGTGAACAGTGTTAATGCTTCATTATCTAACGCAGAATGTTACTGATGAATTGCAAATGTACTGTTTGGAGAAGAGTGAGCATGCTTCTGTGGCTGCAAAAATTGTTCTTGTTCTTTTTTTAAGCTTTGAAAAAAAGACTTGTCAAGTACAGATCAAAAATTCCTGGGGTTGAGGCCCAGGACAGAGGAATGGGAGAGCTTCATTTTCATTGTTTTGGGTCCAAAGCTTTCTTTGTGACTTGAACTATTTTACTAAGCACTTGATTTAACCTCCCATTCACTGACACAAAACTTTATCAATATGATTGCAAGTGTAACTTTACATGCAACCATTAATAATGCCACTGATTAATAATATACATGTACAAAAAAGCTCTAGGAACTTTTAGCACTTTTAAAAGGCTGAAGATAATTTTCTGCCTCATTTATTTATCTCAAAAATAGACCTGAAATACTGTTGGGTGAAAAGGTGTGTTCACTGAAGTTTATACAGATTCCACAAGTATTCTGCAAATGTGTCGCATTTTATTTCTGGTATGGGTGATCAAAGCTTTTTAGATGACAGAACCCCAAGTGTATGGCCTCCTTACATAATGGAGTGTCTCTAGTACTAAAGTGCTGAGAAATGGCATTGCTGAGGCTTATTTGTATAGCTGTGCACTCCTCTGCAGCTGGGCTGTGGCTTTTGACTTAATTTTATCTTCATTGACAAACCTGTCAGGGTTATGAAATTCCAGAGCCACTCCACATTAAAAGATCAAAGATATGGTTCTGCCGTTCAATCTAAGGGTTATATAGGAGTATGAAAGAAATTTTGAGCACCGTGTCCAACGTTTGCTACTATTCGTATGACTTGGGAGATGGAGATTCCAAGAAGATAAGTTATTTCTTATTGTCTAAAGTGTTTCCAGCAGAAGGGTTGAAATGTAATATTTTGAGAAAATATAGGAAATTGCAGGAAAAGGTAGTTGTCTTTCTATGCTACTTAACCATAGGTTCTTAATCAACTGTAGGAAGTTGTTTATACTGGAGCAAGTTGTTTATACTTTTAGATTAATAGCAGAACTTGAACTATGCATGGATTTCCAGTTGTTCTTCAGTCAGGGGTAGGCTTTAACACTTGACCTGAAAAGAATAGTTCAGAATTCTGTCATTCTGAAGCTCCACTTCAGAATCTTCTTATTCTGGCTATAAGCACCAGCAAGCCCCTCCCCAAACAATTAAAATATACCTCTAAAACTAGTCGCTTCTAACAAGGAGAGCAAGATTTATCTTCCAGAAAATGTTTACTACAGGAAAACTTTCCTAGTAGGCTTTGTAACTTTTACTATAATAATTTTGCAGCTTGCATATAAACTCATGGTTAATGGCTTAGCAACCATCCAGCCTCTTTGATTGCTCCCACACCTGACCAGACTTTCCAGTCATGGAAGCACATTCAAACTCTGCTAAAAGTAGTAAGGACAAATCTAGATTTTCCCCATTGGAGATTGTTGCTGAGGTACATAGCTGATGATGAGGAGTGGCAGTTGCTTTTGAACAGGAGGTTGGGTTGTTGGATGCCAACTAACTAGTTAGTAATGAGTTCAGGAAAGTTATGAGAGAATACATGTCTGGCAGAATAGTTTGCTGGGTAGCATTTCTCTAGGGAGAATGAGGTAGTCAGGTGGATGTGAGGCATATGAAGGTGACAAGGCTTGGAGAGGGAAATAAGTTATGAGAGCTGGTAGTTGGAAGTCAAAACTACTAGGTAGCTGAGGAGTAGAAATCCATAGCTAGTATATGTTCCATAAAGTAATATATATTGCATGAAGACATGAAGATTGCTAAAATTTGGAGACAGTGTCTTGATAAGCAAAGGCTGCATTGGAGCTGAATATGAAAATGCAGCAGTAGGTGAGGAGCTCTCTCTGAAATGACCTCTATCAACCTGTGGTCTGTGCTGCAATATAATCCCTTCTCTGACATGTGGGCCAGGACATTGAGTTTGGTCTCTGCTTTTTCATCAACATTTATTGCTAGTTAATAATGAAATAGGAGTGGGAATGCTACAATTTGGGGATAAATGTCATTCCACACTACTAACCAAACTTGGGGGACTTGGTAATCAGAGGTTATGGCTCAGTGTTTTCTACAAACAGCTATGCCATGCAGATCTGTTTCTTGAGTTTCTGTAATACAGCAGGATTTGTTTGTGAAACACAAAACTTAGCAATGAGTCTGTTCTTTCCTCTGCATTTTTACTATGTTCCCGCCTATCAGAAAAGCTTCTTAACATTTCACACTTCTTCCCATTCCTTTGCTAGTATAATCCAGAAGAAAATGAAGATGCATTGGACTGGAACTCAGGAGACTTGAGCTCCATTTGAAAGTCTCCCAGAGTCTTTTTTGATGTGGGCAAGTCACCCTCCTATGCCTGCTTCTTATCTGTATGTCGGGGTTAGTAATTATTTGCCTCAATTGCCTAACTGGACTATGAGCCTTGGGAATCCAAGCTGTATGTAGACAGTAGTCGATGAAGTCAATACAATGGTATTCTTATTTTAGTAGACACTTTTAACATCACCTTTACCTAAAAATCTATAGCAAAAAAGCAAAGGTCTTGTAGAAATGATGGATCCTTTTCTGTCCTTCGTGAACAGTGTCGTAAGAAATGTCTGGAAGATACAAGGGGAAAATATGGAGACACTATGGAGTTCCACTATGACAGCATGAAAGTTGAGACGTGTTGTTGATTACCTTTGCTGTCCATGAAAGCAGTAGCTGTTTTTGCAGAAAAGCAGTAATAAATGCCATGAAGTGCTTACAAGGGATAACTATATGAATCTGCCTTGTTGTATGAATACTGTTTGTTTCAAGAGTAGAAACAAAGGTCTGAAACTTGGCAGGAAAAATATGGGCTATGGCTATCTTCATGCATGTCTTGGCTTCCTGCACTAAAAGAAATCATTCAGTAAAACTGAGCAGATCTTTTTTTTGTTTCCTACAACGTTTGATGAGCAAGAAAACCTCTAATGTTTGTCTAATCTTTCAAAAACTTTATTGTGCTTTCACTGTTTAGGGAAATTTTTAAGTTAGCATTAGCGTGAAAACCTACAGATGTTAGCTCTTTATCCTTTGTCTAAGATCAGATTTATCTGGCTAACCAACATTAAAAACGTGTAAATTTGTGGCAAACACAATGAATCTTGAATATATTAAAGAAACAAACAGATGAACCATCTGGAAACAAGACATAGATCTGAAATAACTATGCCAGTGGCACAATCCAAGCATAATCCCTGGCATAATTTACACAGAGCAACTGTTTCAAAAGCCAGAAACTATTCTTTTAGAAAGCTGAGTTTAATAATGACTGCACATTATCATTCTACTTGCTGGGTAAATATTGACAAAGGAGTGGCACATGCTGTAGAAATGTATCTACATCCTGCATTCCCTCTAGGGAAACTTCTGTATTCTGAATTTTCTCTACTGTTTTTTTCCTTTTGTCTTTCCTACCCCTTTCTCATCTAAAATGGTTGCTGTAGGTGTAGCTCTGCAGCTAAAGGAATCATCTTGTTAACTTAGAAATTATTTTTGATAACTGATACATACACATTATAGCACATAATGGTTATGTGCACACAAGTGCTTAACGTTATGTAAAATAGGATAATTTGATAAGTGGAGAAAGTTTGCACATCACTTAAGTAGACCTTAATTTTGCCATATGCTGTTAAAGATTCACACATAATTCATCAGCTTTTCTCTTTCTGCTATCATCTCATAATCCCAGTGCAAACTGCTTACGATAGGAAGTAGCAGAATTTGCTATTATGTGACTAACGTGTTTCAGCTGGGTGCATTTTCCCATGGCACTGGGGTGTTTTGGCAGCGTACAGTTTCATTGGTAGTGGTCATGGAGCAACACAAATTAGATCTTGTATTCTTTACGTATTTACATTGCTGGGAAAGGTGAGACACCTCAACAGACAATGCAGCTTGAAGAATGTTTGCAGAGTATTTTGAATGGTGAATATATTGCAAACCTGGATAGAAACTCAGTTGCAGTATATCTTAAAAGGTGACTGATTTAAACACATAACTAATGTATCTTGTAGGTTAGTATTAATTTGACTTGCTGAGTGGATGGAATTTATGGGTATAATGCATTGCACTAGGCAAATAAAAACGTTCTCCTTCAGTAGTAAAGGTGAAGGCGGGCTCCATACTGGCAAGCCAACTGCTGTCTTCAAAGCTCTAGCTACGTAATATCCACCTTAGAACTGTGGCACAGTGATGCAACACATTGCGAATGACTCCTGTCAGGAAATACCATTCTGGTATTTGACTTCAGACTTAGATTTTTTTGATTTAAAAAAAAAAATCTTCACTCGGCATTTGGCTCGTCTACTTCAACACCATTCCTGTTTTCCTCATCTTTTGCTCCTTCACACTTTTCTGTTGTTCTTAGTATCTTAGCTTTCTACTCCCCCAGGTATTTCACATTACTTCATTTCAGAAGTTTTTATCACCTTACTCCTCACTTTTGTTCTTGTCTGACTTGGTTCTATAACACATAACAGCAAGCAACATTAAAATAGTTGTACTAGTACTTACTAGTACGTCGTGCAAGCACAATCACAGCAAGTATAAGCTATGCTCTGGAAAGCTTACAGCTTTAATTAGGTTTTCAATTTTAATTAGATTTCCAGAGCAACCCTTGGAAACAGACATGGAGGAAAGGAAGAGATTTTCCACATTGGTAGCAGGGTAGGTAATAGAGCGTATCTATATATTTTGACTTATTACAGTATTTTGTCATTCTACTGGTACTTCTTTTGCTTCTACTCTTTCCATAAAGAAATTGGTCTCATTTTGCCTTTCAGGAAAAGATGACATGTTTATTGTGAAGCCTCTTCTACAAAAGCAAGGGCTTGACTTCACTGGAATGAAGCTCCATTACACTCAGAACCAAGCCTATACCAAAGACCTAGTGGGGACTGTACTCAAATTATGAAGTGTTTGTCTGAAATGTAACCTATTTTGTAGCCTGATCCTTCCACTTCAATAGGAGTTTGAGAACACAGTTAAATAATCAGAATAAAATGAAGTTGTTTCAGTCTGTACAAATTCCCTTGATTTGTGGGGAAGCTGTATGTGTTTATGCAAAGATAAAAGAAGTGCTGAGTATTCTTTTTTCCCCCTTTTTTCTATTTTTTTCCACTTTCATGATTACTTTTAGAGGCTGGCAAGTGTTTATTCTTTCCAAAATCTGTGGAAATTATGATCTGTGTGTGTGCCGTCGCCCATGAGGTCAGCCAAAGGATTTTGCCATTGCTGAGACAGACTTTTTTAAGCTCTAAATATTCCACAGCCTATCAAACTCAAGAAAACTTGTATCTTGCAAGAATGACCTGGAGCTTTGTGAATCAAAACAATGCCTTCCCTCACTAATAACGGAAAACTTTTGGGATTTTGGCAGCCAAGTTTTTTTGCTTGGCATTTTGACCCTGAATACTCTTAAACCTGAACAATTACGTCTACTCAAGTGAGCTAAATGAACATACTCGAGCAAATGAAGTTCCACAAAAGCGTAAAGTCTTGCTGGCTAACTTTTTGAAAGATATGCTCTAGTTCAGCTACAAATTGCTTGGCTAGACACTGGAATTGCTGGGTGAAATTCTATGGTCTGTGTTTTGTAGCACTTCAGACTAGATGATCACAGTGGTCCCTTCTGACCTTGAAATATGCGGATTGGGTGTTAACCTATATTAGCAAAGCCAGAGTCAGGAACACAGGAATATGGGGTTTTAGCACATGACAGATTGTTCAGTTTTTAATTTTACTTTTAGCAAATTCTCTAATCAAAAGAAACAAGTTGTCTGGAAGCCCTAGAAAACTGCTTGACAGTACTTAATCACTTGCCCAGGCAGTGTTAAGGAAAAAAAAAATCAGATAATCAGGGGGATTTTTCTAACCTCCTTTCTGAGATTTTCTCAAAAGTCTTAATATTCCAGCACTTTAGGGGCTCCTAATGTTACAGAAACTGCATGGCCTTACCCATAGCATTTATTTCTGAGGGGTTTGTTGTAACAAACACAATATATTTGAAATCAAACACACAGAATATCCCTAGGATTTTACATCTTTAATTTATTACTGTTTCTAGTTAGAGATGGGAAAACTGGGCTTTTTTTCTGTTGAAACAATTCTGTTATAGTGTTATATCAAAGAAGTTTTATATTGCTTTCACCATGAGAAAGTTTATTCTGGAGAGCTTACTGGGCAGGCTTCGACAAGATTCTCTCATTTTTCCTGATGTGCAATGGCAAAATGTGTTTTTTAATTTTTATTTTTGATACATAAGCATTTTAAAGCACAATGCTCAAAAATAAATGTCTGGTACAATAGTTTATTTTGCTCCCTTTTATTGTGATAAGCATTTAATTGCAAGGGAATTGACATCTGTTGAGTTTCTAGTAGAAACTCAAGATGCAGCTATATATCAAGTTTGATATTGACAGCTATGCATGTAAGACCCCATTTCATATTTCTTGATAGTTGCATTTGTAAGCTCCCTTGTTGTGTTGCTTATTGTTTTCTGTAAGCTGAGGTTTAGGAATATGTTTCAAAGATAATTTCTGATTCTATTGGCTGTTCTGATTTATTGTTTTGGAGGATGTTGCCTTTCTGATACCTCATCAAGCAAAGGTATAAGAGAGACATCACATCCTTGATTCTTTCTCAGGCTTTTAACTGTTGTTTCTTTAAACTACTCAGAGGTGAAATGAATAGCACTGGTGTTGCATAGGCTGAAAGGGTAAGAGTCCGTCTCTGTTACTCTGGTTTGAAATGCAGAGTAAAGAGTAATCTTTATTGTAAAACAGTAGAGGATTGCCTGCTCCTTTTGCATGGCTGTTCAAGTGGAAATTGTGTCCTTTCCCAACTGCAACTACTGTGAGTTGTTAGGGTTTCTCTCTTTCTAACATGAGTGCAGAATTCATTCTCAGTGTATAACCATTTCTTTCTAGTTGTTGAACAAGACTGAATACCATGAATTTAAAACTGCTAGCATGTGGGTAGTTTAATTTATCCAGAAGTGATATCTCTTGGTGCACCTCTGGTGTTGGTACTGATGGCTATTTTGTCACATCAGGTCACAATGAAATTCAAAACATTGAAAAGCAGTCTGTCTAAAGCACTTCTGACAGCTTGTATGTTCCAGTTGGATGATTGGCTCACTTAAAGGGTGGGCTTGATGTAGATTGTATTTCTGCAACATGAAAGACTTACTGCTTTTTCACATTTTACAGTTTTTGTCAAGTAGGTTTTGGTGAAAAGAAAGTATTGCTGATTGTACAGTGATATACAGAAAGATTAAAAGTATGAGGTGTTATATTTTTACCTGCAGACTGAGGTGAGAAATGATAGATAGATGAGCTCATGGTCTCCATGTTGTTTCACTGTAGCTCATCCCAATACAGGAATACTATGTCTTAGGCTACAAGAGAGCTCTCTAAATCAAGATGCTGTAGTCAAGAACATAAACCATATACTTATTGATCACAACCACACAGAACTGCTTTAAAAGTCTGTCCCTGCATGCACTGAAGTAAATTTCTTCCTTGATTATTTTAGGGTCCAATTCAGGATGCCAAGAAGGACTATGTCTAAATGGAACAGTAACCTAAAAACTCAGGCTATAGTTGTTAGTTACAGTGGGAAACAGCTGGTATTAACCTGAAAATAATGTTAGAATTTGTGGGGTATTTTCTCTTGATTCTTTCACTCTATCCCATTTTCTATTTCAAGTATGGAGTTATTGTAATTTTAGTTGCTTTAACACGATGTAGTGAATGGTACAACTTGCACTCTTCAAATTTGCAGGAGAAAATGGTGTGTGAAGTGGAACCTGACAAAAGTCCACAAAAATTACAATGGAGACTGTGCTGGGCTAATCCTGCTTCTTAGTGTACTTTGTTTCCACCGTGTAATGGTTAATGTACTTGCACACTGCAGCAGTTGTCAGCTGCCATAGCCCATTCATAAAAAAAAAAAGAAAAAATCCCAAACTATAGGAGAGCTACCTGTTTTACAACTAAAACACGAAGTTTTTATTTACACTGCTTTTTAGAAAATGATGGGGCAGCCATTGCACTATGCTTTTGGCGTTATGTTCAGTAGCAAACCATTTCTGCATTTTATTAACCGTTTTTTCTAGAATGTCCTTACACACTTTCATACAACTTATATGACTGTTTTCTATCAACCGGGAACCTGAATGACTTCTGCAGCTGCAATGGAAAGTTCCTATAATCCTTGATAACACTAGACTTGAAAGGCACTTATGACTTCTTTTTTCTTCTCTTTGATAAGCAAACATAGAGGATTCTTTGAAAGCTTTTTGGTTGCTACAACTGGTCCTCCACTGACAAGGTAGTTATGTGTTCCACCTCCTTTCAGTTTGCTGGTTTCAGTATAACATCTGCCTACTCTGGATTGTATTTCAGCCAACCAGTTGCATCCAGGCCCCAGTCTTGGCTAGACATTGAGATAGACAGGAAACAACACAGCCTGAACCTAATGAAAAAAAGATGGAGGAGCTGCTGAGGGTATCCGGGTGACATCGCAGCCTGATCTTCTTGACTGTCTTTGGGGAGACAGTGACAAACAAGTTAAATGAGAATGGTGACAAACTGAGAATCTCACTATCGTAGATGATCTGTTCATTTTCTCTTCATTCTCTCCATCTTTTTCATTTAGGTCTTGCTGAGCTCGGAAGTTTCTCCCACTCTTTCTGGAGGTGAGAAAAGGAATTTTCTCAATTTTCATGAATTTGTCTACTTAACATCCCTGATGGTTGGATCCCATTTTCCCACTGCTGTATTAGAAGAAGAATGTAATTAACTGCATTATCTCTGTGTGGGAGTTACATAAATCTACTTGGGAGAAGAAGACTCAATAAGGGGATAATTTCCTCCGTTGATATGTCTGACTCTTATTGATTTGAATGAAAATGTATGTGCATCTGAGGCACAATTTACATGGAGAAGGGCTTGAACTAGAATCTCTGTGTTGACCTACTAAATTAGGTGGAAGAACGGGAGTCAAACTTTGCTTCCTATAAAGATCTCATTTTGCAAGTACCTGGGAAGTACAGGGAAGTATTTTTTTGAAGTGCACCCTGTTAACAGATAGGCTAATTTTGCAAATACCTGTGAATTGGTACAGTTAGACAAATCAAACACAGTAAATTCTTTATTATTGTAAACATCACAAGGAGTTTTCTTTCATTTCCCACTTTCAAGAGTAAAGGAAAATTACTATAGGAGAAAAAGTAGTGACAAATCACAGGCTACTGTGTGTGATGTTTTTAAAATTAAGAAGCAAGTAATTTCTTCAGTCTGCAATCCTTCACAAGAGATGAAGAAGCATTCTTAATGTAACATCATTCTCTTGACATTCTCAGCACTATTAGTAATCACAAATTCTTAATTAATCCAGAAATTGGCTATTTTTGCCATTTAACACACGAAAAAGCCATGCCTTATTTGTTTTCATAAAGGAAAGCAGGGTGACATGAAAACTTTCCCTTTCCTCTCTGAAATGAGAGAATGCCCTGATGCAGGGATCTTGTGTGCGAGGTGTAGAACAGCTCTCAGTGCCATTTCTAGAGCATACACATTTTAAGGAGGCTTTTCTGTTTCACCGCTGATGGGACTGGGAGAGGAGCCCGTCACGCTGCTCTGCAGAACAGCGACGTGCCTTCCTGCTCACTGCCAGGAATGGCCCTGTGCTCTCTGCTACTTCCACGCTGTCTGCTCTCCTGCAAGAATCACCCTATCTGCTGGACCAATGAGACCATTAATGGAAACCCTGTAGTAGGCCATCGGAGCTCCACTTCTTGATCAATAGTTATTTACTTCTGAGAGGTCAGAGCTTGGCTAATATAGCTGAATAATTTTATTGATAGATAACATAACAATGAAAAATAAAGTTTAAAATAGAAGATGAATGAATTCAGCAGTTTCTTCAGGGATGAATATTATTATTT
The DNA here is from genome assembly GCF_000699245.1 of Pterocles gutturalis. Classification (NCBI taxonomy): domain Eukaryota; kingdom Metazoa; phylum Chordata; class Aves; order Pterocliformes; family Pteroclidae; genus Pterocles; species Pterocles gutturalis. Next base: position 125,662 of record NW_010145814.1, on the reverse strand, counting down.
GAAAATTTTAATAGCTGGTGGAATGCTGAAAGGGCAGACAACAAAAGTATTGAATAATTGTCCTAGGACTATAATCAGACTTCCATTATTGACCTCTGCTAATATTCTACTGTAACTGTCTGCTAAATTGGTTCCTTGGGGCTTGAAATATACAGTGATGTTATGAGTTCCTATTGTAAATTGCCACACAGAAAAGTAGCAAGTCTCTGAAATAGTGCTGGCCCTAGTTTGATCAATACTCAATTCTAAGCAGTGCAAGAGGCAACTGTTGCCATAGAAACATTGATGTCACCGAGGTTGAACAGTGGCTCTTACAACAAATCATTTCCTTTGAGCAGTTGTAATTGACTATATGTACAGTTTGCTGTCACCTGAGACTATTTACATCAAGCCAGTAACAGAGCTGCATTAGTTATTCTGCAAGTAAGAGGGTTAGCTCTTCTTTTTGTGACCTTACAAATACCTAGGAGGATATTGCCATGGCAACCAGAGATATAACAGGATGAACGTTAAGGTAGCTACATAATGCAGTGGCATTCTTGTCGAGCATGAGAGGTAGTTTTAATAAACTTTATCTAGCCATTGCATAATATAAACATTACATTAGATATATCTCTGTCACAACTTTTGACTTCTAGAAATATTACCTTTGGCATAGGTAAAAACAAGAATCTTTGAAACTGCAGAACTTAAATGTACTGAGATGTTACAGAAACACATTTTTACAGGATTAGAGAATGAGTTCAGGATGGAGTGCCTTTTTCTGCTTTCACATGTAACGGTGCATGTTGATCTGCAGGTAGTGCTTGTTTCAGAATTTGTCTGAATTGTTAAGGTCTATTTTCTCAGTTAGCTAGGTATTATTTACATGTATTTTTTAAACACAAAGTCAGCTGGGTGCTTAGATACCTTTGTGCCCTTATGTCTCAATCTTTTTACCTCAGTGGAGGTTTTAAAGTAGGCACTGTATAAGCTCTTTAAATTCTTTCCTCATTGAATCTGCCTTTGTTCTCTGAATGATTCCTCTGGAGCCAGTGGAACATCATGGAGGCCTGCAACGCTTGGTCGTTCCATGGAAGGCTGAGATCAGGTTGTAAAGCACCTGCAGTGTCCAGCAGCACCCAAGCAGTTAAAAGGAAAACCTCAGTAATGCCTAACTTAGAAGGTCTCTAAATGCAAATCTATGACCTTGCCATGAAAATATGCTTTTTAAAAAGAGTGGTATCTGATGTGATACCATAATCACCCAAACCTGCTACATTCTCTAGTGTAAATATGAATTTAGTGAACTGTCAGTCAGTCACATAGGCCAACATTCTCTGGTACATCAATAATTAAAATACTGTGCATCTACAAGCTAACAAATGTCACACGTAAATAGCTAGTGTCCATATGCATATAACTGTGCGCATATACACTGTTTTCATTTTTTATGCTGCAAAAATGTAAAATTACTATGATTGCTTATTCTAGTGCCGATACAATACAATGCCAATGAAATCTCTTAGCATCTCACACCTATCGCTTCTTTCACAAATTGCTACGTGCATGTGTGAGGTCCTGTGCATGGTTTACTTGTGGAAATTCATAGACACAAGAGATCAAGGCCTCCAAGACCTTTCTAAAAAACAGTAGCCACAATGCAACAGGCAAGAACTGTTTTTAAATGTAACATTTCTATAAATAGATTATATCAAAAAAAGGTTGTTTTCATATTCTAGGACATATTTATCTAATGAGAAGGAAGAAAGTGTCCTTAGTCTACCCAGAAAGGCTTTCTTGTATCTTTTTCCAGAATTTCTGTTAGTGCTTGCTGTTATGGACAAAATCCAGGGGAATTACATCATTGGTACAGCAATTCATATACTGGAATGGTTCAGAAAGATATTAGGCCATAGGTGTTGTCTGTGTCTTCAGGTGAAAGAATTGTGACATTTTATGCTATTTAGAAATCCACTTTGTGGGAGTGTATTTTTGAAATGCAACATGAAATCAGAGCTGTATAATATACAGTATATAAAAGTAACTGAAAATAAAGTACGTGTTGGCATTTTGATTTAGGTGCAATAAGATTAATTTACAGGCAAGAACTGGGAATACTGCTTTATTTCCTTCCTTCAGTGTCAAACACAGGTTTCCTTCCCTACCCACCCACCTTTTCTTCTGAGGAAGGCTGTATAATTTTTCTGGGGTAAAGAAAACCATCTCTAATGTTATATCATTTTTGTGATCCTCTCACACAGATGACTGAAAAAGAATATAGCCCTGTTGATACATGTAAAAAAACGTCCACTAGAACCCAAATGCAAACACTTTTTTTTGTATTCAGAGACTGGACAGATGACAGTCTGGCAATGACTCTGTTTCTTTTTATTTCTGGGTAGCCATGTCAGCTGTTACTTGGTTCTGGTCTAGTTCACATTTTGGATTGAGCAGAGCGTTCTGTGATTTTAGCTTACTTCTACTGTGGTAATTGCAGATGACCTGCTGCTTGTTTAGATGAGATAGTCCTTTCTGAAGTGCTTATGATTGGTTTTGAATAGTTTTGAGGAAAACTTGAATAAAAATGAGAGATGAGATTGAGGTGACATATTTGTTTGGACATTCTAATACTGTGGAAATACCTGAATTCTGAAAAACATTGTCAAAGTGTGAACTATAAACACTGTGGCAGCAGCATGACAAAAAGGAGATAGAGAACTATTTATGTAACAGGCACACTGATGAGAATGTCACTATTTTGGTAACTGTGAGAAGCTGCCAGTCCTTTGTGTAGTCAGAGCAGAATAGCAGTGAGGACAAGTTAAAAATATTGGGTGCTGAAAGGAAGGCAGAGCAGTGGACATACAGAAGCAGCAGCAGCCCAAGCACAAAAGGGTTGAGATTCTGCTGTCATTACAGATATCCTCCTGTACCCTTCATGATTCACTGGCAGAGAAGTGCAGACACAGTACTGATAGCCTATCTGCTGAAGTGCAGGCTTTGGGACAGGGAGAAGTATTTTATACATTAGATGTGCTAATGCAGGCCAGGACTGTGAGCCATGAGTGCAGTGTAGCCAGGGGACAGCTCTTGAAGGTTGATGAGCTCTACAAATGTGTGTGTGAAATACTCAGCAGAAAGTCTTAGGTTGCCAGTAGTCTTTGGCCAGCATCGTATATAAACTTTCCATGACCCACGGAGACAGCTATGCTCAGTGAGAATGCTGAAGAGGTTGAAACCGAGGGTAGGATTCTCAGGAGATGGAGGCCTAGAGAAGGAGAGCGAGATTCTCAAAGCTTGATCTTACAGTCTGTGTACTGAATTCCCACAGGTCCGTTAAAATGAACCCAAACCGAACTTTGTTCAGTGCTGTGTCCTCCACTTTGGAACAGGAACGTGGCAGATCAGGTTTGTTCCTCTCCTTATTGTGGCAGTTTTTGCAGTGGATAAACTTCATTTGAACAACTGTTTCTTGCTAGCTGCTCTGTTAACTACTACAAACGTAACACACTCCACCAAATATTTTCTTTTTAAGAAGCTTCAGAAATGCAAAAGTCATATGGAAAGAAATGAAATTGTTTCCCAAATGTGAATGCTATAGAAAGTCAGTAAGGAATTCTTTTCTGGCTCTGGATATCTTTTATGGCCTGGAATTCTGAAAGCTGCTGTTCCCTCTACTTCTCCATCTCCTTCCCTCCCCTTGAGTAACTTCTCAGAATTCAACATCAATTACTCTTGATCGACATTGCTATTAAGTCAAGTTAGAATCAGCTCCATTGTCTTCAGTGGAATTTTCCTTTCCAGTTTTGGCACCTTGTCCTTCCCAGTACTGCAGTTACATTTTAATTTTGATTTGTTTGTCAGAAATGCAGACAGTCAGAGCTTTGGTATGACTATATTTATGCTCTTAGTTACAACACAAACTACTAAACACTTTGTCTCAGGGAGAAAAAAAAAGGACCCATTAGAGAGATCAGCTCCTTCTGTTAAGGATCGCGTATAAATGTCCATATCCTGGAAAAACAACATTATTTTTTTTTCCTAATGTTGGACAAAAGTATGCAGATTTCTTAATTGCCATTAATTTTTGTTAATTATTTTTAGGAAGTTTTTCCTAACCTGGCAAAAGCTGTCCCAAAATGTAATCGGTTTTGAGAAATCTGGAAAACGTTCTACAAAAGTTCTTACATGTTGAATGTCTGCTAGATCTATTAGTTACCCCCCTAGAGAGCTAAAGATGACCAATTATATCCAACCTGTCCTTAGCTATGGTGTTGTGGTTTATGCTGGAGACTTTTCTTGGAATGGCTTCAGTAGTATGAATAGGTTTGATCTCTAAATTGTGTAGCTGTGGTAGCAGTAATCCTTAGTGCTATTGACTGACACAGTTTATTTTGCCCATATGGGGTAGGTTTTTTTACCAGTAGCAAGTAGAGTTTTGTTGGTATAACTTGGGGTCACACTTCAGCATGCACAGTGACGTAGTTCCCTGGTAGTCCAATGGTGGTAAAACCCTCCTATAAGGGATTCATCTACCCTCTCATCTAGGAGGTTTGAGGTTAGGAATTCTTGTGTCATGATTTATTCTGTGATTTAACACTAGTTCATCTGATGATCGAGTGTCTCCAGTATGAAGGGACACTTTTACAAACTTGCTGTTGATCAATTGCCTGCCATGGCAGACTGGGTGTGGTATTGCTGGAACTCATGTGATGGTTGCAGAGATTATTCCCACCCTTTAATTCCGGGATTTCCAAAAGGTGCTTTATGTCAGGGACTTTATGTGGCTGAGTCCACTTTGAACTTCTGGCTTCTTTTTCCTCTGTGAGTCTCTGGGTCCTGGCTGAGATGTCTCCTCCATGTTCTGGCAACTAGCTTTTACTTCCTCTCTCCACTCACTTTAGTCAGGTGTAAGACAGCTAAATGCCCTTTCCTGGGGCTTCAGTTGAGCTATAATGGGACTGAAAAAACAAAACTCTTTTGATGAAATCTTTGTATGGGTTACTAGTAGAAATCTCTTGATGAATCAGAGAATTGCCTTATTGGGATGAGGAAAAAAACCACAGAAATTTCTGCACAATCAGAAAGAAGTCTTCCTCTTTCTCCACTCTTAAGAATTAATTTTCCATTGATAAGGATTTGGGATTAGTGAGTATCACAGATGAATGTTTAGAAGGGCAGATCTACAGCAGCATGCAAGACTGCCATACAGCTGACTGTCACTGGTGGATGGGTGTCCACAGCCATCAGCAGTTTGAGAATGTCTGTGCATAGGAAGAGTGAGGGAATGAAGGAAGGGAAGCTGAGAGAGGGTGCTGTTGTGTCTGAGAAAGCTCTGTCAGCACAACAATCTGTTTTAATACTGCCTTAAGACCCTTTAGGGTGTGTGCTAAGAAGCCCACATGCTTTTCCGTGGTTGAATCTCATTACTTTGACCCTGATGGTCAAGGCAGCTACATGTCTTCCCCGGCACCCCTGTTTATCATACCAACTGTTTCAGGGCTACATTTCTTCTGGGAAAGAACTGTGTTTCTCTGCCCTTGACCATATACTGGACACTGGAGGAAGAGAAATATTTTGTAGTCTGGATATTGCTGAGAAAGGTTCTGTTGAGATTCTTGGGACTGTGCCATTTGCCTGGGCTGTGCCTTTAAAAAGTAGGGAAGCCATGTGTGCCCTCTGTGTCTAGGATGCTGAGCACTGACTCCTCTAGGTGCTCTCACCCATTTTTATGAGGGAAGTCATGAGTGTCTCTTCTATGCCTGTGTTGTGGTTTTAACCCTGCAGTAACCACCATGCAGCTGCCCGCTCACCCTCCCCTGGCCCCAGGGAATGGAGGAGAAAATTGAAGGGGTAAAGGGAAAGGACACTTGTGGGTTGAGATTAAGAACAACTTAATAACTGAAATACAATAAAACTGAAAATAATAGTTATAATAATAATTATAACAATAATACCAATAATACACAAACTAGTGATATACAGTGCAGCTGCTCACCACCAGCTGACCAAGGCTGAGCCCATTCCTGGCTAATGATCCCGGAGCATAAAAAATCTTAAAACCACAATCCCAGAAAAGAGAGAGGGCCGACTGAGAGAGCAAGAGAACGAACCTCCCACCACCCTCATCTGTATACTGGGCATGACATTGTGTGGTATGGAATATACTATTGGCCAATTTAGGCCTCAGTCCTAAACCCAAGCTTGAATCCTAAGCCAGTAATTGTGGGTCCATTGCTCTGGCTGTGTTCCCTCCTAGCTTCTTGTGCACCTGCGCACTAGCAAAGCATGGGGTGCATTGGCTGGAAAAGTCCTTGGCTTAATGTAAACATTGCTTGGAAACACTAAAACATCAGTGTGTTATCAACATTGTTCTCAACACAAATCCAAAACATAGCCTCATACTAGCTACTAGGAAGAAAACTATCTCTATCCCAACTGAAACCAGGACACCCTGCTGTGCTGAGACCAGAAGGATGGGGGCAAGCAAGGCAGAGGTGACATCTTGCGCATCACAGCCTCAGTCATGTATTTTGGTCCCCTCTGGTTCCCATCACGGAGTGCTGGGCATAGCTCAGCATCTACATCCAAGTGCCTCGCCTCAGTCAGTTCTGCTACCTGATCCTTTGTGTCATGCTGTTGGAGCAGAGGCAGAGAATGTGGATGTTCATTCAAGGTCTTTTACAGAAGGAAGTTGTGTCAGCTATGATGAATGAGTAAGAAGTTGTGAAGAAGCAAGAATCAGGTGGGGAGGTGAGGAGGCAATGATCGGAATAGCTTCAGACTATCTTTCAGGCCTGGGGCTGCCTACCTGCCTAGGACAGTGTGCAAGGGGGGTGCGTTTTCAGAGCTGGGTCTTAGCTGTTCACAGTACAGCTAGTACTTACAGAGTACTAGTACTAGCTTACAGAGTACTAGTACTAGTACTAGTTACAGTACAGCTAGTAGTTACAGAGGGCAATTGGTTGTTAGGCATCTATTTGCACATTGGCTGTCTAATACAGAGGCAATTTCTTTGATCTTTAGTATAAGTATGTCCTATACAAATTCAGACAGAAATCCAGTGGCAAAAAACCCCAATGCAGACTATTTTTTGTTGGTTTTTTTTTCTTAAAGTTCCTTATGACAGCATTTACTTTATCTCTTTATTAAGTCATTGTAGAAGTCCTTTTTTCCCTCTCTATCAATACCGTTTTTCTTCTGCAGTGCTTTTCTTCCCAAGCTATTTCCTTGACATTCTAGTTTGGGGTAGTTTTTAGTCAATCTTCTCTGGTGATGAGAAACATAGGTACTTTTTATATAAAGCAGTATTAAGCATTTTTATTGTCACTGGCAGTGCCATGAATTAACTTTCTTCTCCAGCACTCCAATAGAAACCATTTTTCGGCAATGGATGATAAATTAATCTTCATATTCAAATTCCTTCTGTGGAGTAAATAGTAACATTCATAATGCTTTTTTGGTTTAAGTATGTAAATCTCTGACTATGCTATCCTTTTACCAGGGCTATATAACAACCTCTATGTCTATACTTAAGTGAACCTTTCTGTTCCGAAAATAGGAAATGCTGACCTCAAAACAGTATGAGTTATGGATTTCTTTTCATGGCAATACATGATTGACTTAGGGAGTAGGAAGAAAATACAACAGAAACTATAATGAAAAAAATGCACCCCATTTGTCCTTCATGCAAACAAACATGGAGTTCCTATACTATTATATATTGCATCTACCTTGGTATCAATGTAAGATTATTAGTAGATAATAATCTTAAAGTTCATTGTGATTAAAGTAATTAACAAGCATATAGAAAGCAATAAAGATTTTTCTGTGTTACTGGAAATGCTTTTAGGTGCCATTATGGTCTCACCATTGCGTATCTCATATTTAAGACTGTTACTTCCTTTTGGTGGAAGCTTCCTTCCCTTACAAAAAGTAGAGGTGGGCTGGACAGTTCATCTGACATAAAGCACCTCTGAGCCAGAATATTTACGCAGAGGAAGGAACTTGTTCACTTAAGAGAGTGGTGGGACATGCTGCCTCCTTTCCTGGCCATGCTTATGCTGTTATTTAATAACATAAATAATAATAAATTATTAATAGCAAATTATACTTGGCACTTGCATATGCAATTTATTACCAGAAGGTTGAACTAGGCCTTATTTTATCAGTGCAGCAGGCCATGTTCTCAGCATTTAAGTTTTATTTTTTTTAGGAATCAGACTGGCCTATTAATGTAGTTTAAAAAATACCCCCAAAAGCCCAAAACAAGGGGGCTAGAATAGGTTCCATGCTTGTCATTTAATCTGATGATGTCTAGAGTGGCACCATGGATGTTACAGGGAAAAAAAAAGCATTCTGCCATTGTCAGAAAAAAACTTCTAAGAATAGAGTCTGTGCTAGAAGGCAGAGTTGGTTTGGGTTAAATTCAGGTTTCCTTGTCTGTGGTTTATTAGAAAGATGGTTTGAGTTTAGGGGATTGAATATAAACTATCTCAAAAGGGACTGACTTTATTTAGGAGAATGGTAGTCTTATGTTAGTGGTAGAAAGAACAAGCCTGTCTTAAGGACAGTAGTGAAGAAGTAGTAGAAGAAATGTTCTAGCAAGATGGAGGAAGCCCTGTGGATGTGTTGAAGTATTTGCTCAGCTGGGCTTATGTTCCTGTTGATCTCCTGACAGAGAACATGATGGCCTTTTTTCTTGAGTACTTTTACTTACTCCCATCTTCATCCCTTCCACCAATTCAAGAGGCAACTCAGACAAATCTCCTGTTTAATCATTCCTGGGCAAACTGGGCAGCCATGCATTCCCAGTGTTAAAATACTGCACTGTCGATCTGTTTTGATGCTATGAATGGCTTTAGAACAGCCACAACAGTAGTTCAGCTTTCGATGCTTTGAGAAAATTATGTGTTAGGGAGTATGGTTGGACCTGCATCACAGGCTCAGTAATAAATGGTGTTCATTAGATGCAGGTATATTTGTACAAAACAAACCATGTTCTTTCTGAGACTAGCATGAGATACAGTACTTTGCGGTGGAGAGCCTGACTGATATAGAGTAAAGCTTAACACATACCTAATTATAAAGCAGACTTCCCCGTTCTGAGATTTGGAGGCATTAATTAAAGAAAGAAATTTATTACAACCTGCTCCATTATCTCCAGTCACCTTTACACAGATGAAAACTAAATTGTCTCTCTTTCTAACAGAGTTCTGCACACAGAACTATGGCAGTTTGGCAGAGACTTTCTACATTATGTAGGCAAGAAAAACAGGATTTAAGAGACATGGTCCACTTGGTACATCTACTTTATAAATCATGTTTCTTCTCTGTCTACTCTCTGTTTCTAGGAGGTGTTTAGACCGTGAACCCACAAGTTAGCACCTTTTTTGGAAGAAGGTGTTGGCTCTTGGTCAAGCATCCTGGCAGAGACATTCAGAGCAGGTGCCATACTTGTGCGACTGGCGCTGGCACCGGGCTTGGGTTGAATGCTTTCCAATGCATTGTGTGCATGGCACGGCACAGGTGTTGGAGGCTGATGCCTTTGAACTCCATTGTGTCACTCCAATCTGCCTTGTATCACTGTAGCACATTAGAGGGATTACTTTGTTCTCTAGATGAGAAGGGGGCTGCTAATTTCCAGATGCAGAGGCTAATTTAGTGCTTTTGTATTATGAATTGAAAGTAGCTCCAGAGCAGAAACAAGTGTCATTCTTGGCAAGGTAACTGTAACACTTCTCAGGTTGTAACACAGCAATTCAGTGTGGGAAAAGAGCAAGAGGAGACTGCAAAGCTAAGAATCTTACAATGAGAATAGAGTGAAAAAGGGAGACACTTACCATGGATACCAATCTTCAAAAAATATTTTCAAGTACAAAAGCTTGTCAAACATCAGAAAATCTCATGCTGTCCTCACAGAAAGAAGCTGTTGGCAAAGGGAACATGCTGGAAATTAGTAAACAGTTTAGACATCACCTAGGGACTGCCTGATGAACAGAAGAAAAAATACCAGAGAGACTTCATACATGGGGCCCAGCCTTTCTGTGTGATTAGTTAGGTTCACTTAGGTCAACTTCTACCGAGTATTTCCAAACAAGCTATTTATGATTAATCATAAAGATGAGCCAGAACTTTTTTACAGGAAGCTAGAAGAGAGGTCTCTTGCTGAGGCCATCTGGAATTCCCCCGAGTCTCATCAAAAGAGCCTTGGCCACCTTACCCTGACAAAGATGAAGAGCACAAAAAGAGGCCATATTCGAGCTGGGCACAGAAAACTAAGTAGGATGTTGACAGTGCCCTTGTAGAACAAACTGTGTCTTTAAATATATACAATATATACAAGTATAAACAAAAACAAAGGGACCTGAGACTCTCAGCTCTTGAAGTTCGGATCTTGTATCCAGACTACAGGCTGTCTGCCCATGAGCTGGATAAACTGTGTCCAAAACACTGCTTTAAAACATGCATTTTAGCCTCCTGCAGGCTGTAGTTGCCAGCCTTCCTGCTAACTTGATTCTGTCTCACCCTTATCCTACCAATGCCAGAGCAATTACTTCAGTTACTACTGTCCCCTCCAGCCTCCCAGCTAGCCTCCCTGGCTAGATTGCACAGCACCTCCTGGCATGTTTTGCCTTCCAATGGCAGGAGGAGGTGTAGGAACAAATGCAGCTGTGCTAGGAGACTTCCTTTGTAGCTGGTGACTAAGATCACAAACTCACCTCCATGGGAGTACTTGGAGCTGCTGATTATCCTGCTGCTTATGCTTCCAGCATGAACAAGTGTTCTTAGGTGGCACAGACACTTGCTGATGTAGCAATCTGCCCTGGTGTTCAATCTCCAGAGAAGCTGTGTTCAGTGATTTCTGCAAGTCCTTCTGAGTCTTTTCTGGAGCAGCTGCAAACCTGCCTTTTGCACCCTCATTCTCTTCTGAATGGACAGTGGGAAATTTCCAGGTCTGTGCTAGTCTAAGCCTTCAATGGATGTAATACCATTGGGAATTCCAGGTGCTGGGGTTGAAATCGTCATTGTGCAGACTGCGTGAGTGGGCATCTTGCAGTATGGATGCAGAGTTTGCCAACTCCTTCACACAGTTGCCCCGTATTCCTGCAAAAGACAAGCAAGGGACTTCTGGCTGATTGTTCCAGTACCAATATTTGCTGTGATGAATAGCAGATTGATTATAGGCATATGCAGGTGCTCTGTCTATAGGAGTGGCTTTTCCCCCGCCAACTTATTAGTGTTACAGGGAGCTTGCTTTATTAGCTCATTCCTAGCTCACCTAATGAATTTTCAGCTTTCAGAGGCCCCCCATAAATATATTTCACACTGAAGGGCAAGGAGAATAGTTTTTAAAATTGCAGGAGAAGTAAATAATTCTGAGCAGTGTTGAACTCTGCTGCCTAGCCCTATGCTTTATAGATAATTGTTCATTGATCTGTCTGCTGGAAAGGAACTTCTGGATCTCTTATATCAATATCCTGTTGATTCTGGGAGTTGGGGTTATTTCCTTGTCTCTCTTCTTTCTCTCTCACTGTACATTTTTTAGATTTCTGTTTTTGAAAGAGTGCCAAATAACAGGCTAAATAGGTCAAGGACTGTAGGAGAGAAGGAACGTGGATGGAAACTTAAAATGGACACAGGGCCAAGGTAAAGAGCCTTGAGGGGAAAAAAATGCATTTTGTAGTTTCTTTTCAGCTACAGCATGTTTAGGGTAGGTGACTGATGGCATAATTAATGAGTAGGCAGGATTACTATGCTTATGTGATGGCATTTTGTGCAGGTGTGCAGTGATATATTGGACAGGGACTGTAAATTACCTGAAACTGGACAATTGTATTAACCTTAGGCAGGTTTCTTTTCCAGTCAGAGCTTTTCTTCTGTTCCAAAACACAATGCTGTCTTCTTGATATGTGCTCAGTAGAGCAATATTTTTACCATTCTTTATAACTGGGAGGATAAGTAGGATGCCCAAGAGCTTTGTCTGATCATTTATCTAATGATCCTGCTCTGTAATATCTGTTCAGGTGTTTAATTCAGTTTAGATTACTGCTCTGATAGTCTTTTATGGCTATTGGTTTTGATAGGACTCACTTCCACACTCTGCATCCCCTGAAGAAGCAAGGTCATTGTTAAGCTCTGAATTTACTGACAGTGTCTTGTTTTATATTGTGCCTCAGTGTTGGGCATTCAAACCAAATATTAATCTTTAGTTTATATTAATGTATCTTAAATTGTACCCCAGATTTTACATGTATGTTTTGTGGGTCAGAATATTAAAAATCCCACCTTTTGTAGCATAACAGCATATCCAGTTATCTTATTTGTTGGGAGGAAGGGTTAGTGCTCCATGCAGTAATCATTGTGGGTCTGTGTAACCATTCTGTTCTGCAGGCAAAAAGCCCTCAAACCCTCCCGCCCTGAAGTGTTTAAAAACTATGGCTCCATAACATGCTGGAGAGTTTATGGTGTAGAGCTGTTAGAAGAACCAGAGAAACCAGTGGGCAGATGCAGGAAATACACTGCATTGTTATTCCTCCAGACCCAAGAGAGAGAGAACTTCATGTCTTTGATGCTTAGCTATCTTCTTACGTGTTTGAATATGCGGGGCCAGACTCTTAGCTAGAAATATAAAGTATCTTCTCTGATGTGCAGCACTTTATATGTCTTGATGCTTCAGTTTGAATTGTTTAAAACCTCTTCTGCCGCATCACCTGTTATATTTTTCTCCAGTATCTAGGCACATTAGTTTCTGGCTTACTAACTGCCAGTTTTCTACTCAGAGTAAGATATTCTAAGGAAGAGTGTTGTGATATACTCATATATTATGTTCTTTTGAAGCTTTTTAGCAAACAAAACAAAAATAGCTAGACAAGCATGAATGGAAGACTTTGCAGGTCCCCATTTCACCTCTCACTGAAAAGTCATTAAAGTTGTGACTAGTCAGCAAATTCAGAATCTAGCATCTGTTTGCCAGATAAAAGACAGCTGCACTGTATGTATACTATTTAACCCATCTGCAATTTGCATACCATATGCAGTACCAGTTGTTTAAGTTGCTTTGCTTAAGGTGTTTTGGGATGTTATGTTTTTATCAAAGATGAAAAGTCAATGCAATAGAGTGAAACTTGTAGTAAGACTTTGTGATGTCAGTGTCTTGAAGTCATGAAATTACATGAGGTTGAATTTTTGACTTTTGGAGTTTTTGTTTCTTTATTTTTCATTTCAACGATTCAACCCACTTTTTTGGTCTAACAATATATTTCACCTCTTAGCTTATTTCTTTATTGGCTTTGATTAGGTCAAGACTTATTGAAGTGAAATGAACTCTTCATGGCTTTTGTTCCAAATAATTACAAAAAGGCAAGTTCACTGGGCAGACCAGTCTTTTGGAATCCTTCTCGTTTAATGCATGTGGGACATTCCTGTGATATGAGTTCGTTTGGAAGTTGTTTTTCTTCCTTTAAAACAGAACTGGCATGTAAAACCACTTTCTCTTTTTCTGAAAATTATTGTGCTCTGAAGGGTCTGGAACTCTGAGACTGAAGTCACAGAAAATCTTTCTTGTCTGCTTTCAAGCTACTGGCATTTTCTGCCGTCCTCCATTTTGTTCACATATGTTTGTAAAGGTCCTATAAAGTTTTTCACAGCCTGTGAGGTAAAATCAGATTTACATGAGGTAAGATCAGGTTTACTGCAGTGACAGTCTGAAATGGCATGAAAATGCAGACTGTGCTAGAGAACTTGCATCCTAGGCCTCTAGTACACAACAGGAAGGACTGGAGTTTGATCTGAATTTCATACCAGATAGCACAATGCTTGACATGCCTCGTTATAGAATCATAGAATGACCCGGGTTGGAAGGGACCTCAAGGATCATGTAGTTCCAACCCCCCTGCCTGGCAGGGCCACCAAACATACACATTTACTAGATCAGGTTGCCCAGGGCCCCGTCCAACCTGGCCTTGAACACCTCCAAGGACGGGGCATCCACAACCTCCCTGGGCAGCCTGTTCCAGGGCCTAACCACTCTCCTAGTAAAGAACTTCCCCCTAACATCCAACCTAAATCTTCCCTCCTTCAACTTGTATCCATTTCCCCTAGTCCTGCTATTGTCGGCCCTTTCAAAGAGTTTACTCCCCTCCTGGGTGTAGATTCCCTTCAGGTATTGAAAGGCTGCAATGAGGTCACCCCGCAGCCTTCTCTTCCCCAGGCTGAACAAGCCTAACTCCCTCAGCCTGTCCTCATAGGGGAGGTGCTCCAGCCCCCTGATCGTCTTCGTGGCCCTCCTCTGGACCCTCTCCAAAATCTCTATGTCTTTCTTGTATATATGTATTATAGCTAATATTATCTTCTGAATAAGTTTTCATTGAGCTGTAAAAAGTACTGTTTATAAAATAGTACATTGATTTGTGAGATTCAATCGCAAAGGAAGGGTGAGTTGGGAGGTTAGTAGGATTTTAGTGGTTGGTAGACTTCGATTCAGGTTTTAGTTCTGCTATACATTTACTATGTGTTCTTGGGCAAGTTGTTTGTTTTCTGTGTGGCTAATTTTCATACTGTAAAAAAGTAGAAACGTTAATACAATACTTGTTTTCTCTTTACTCTTACCTACCATGATCAAACTGTGGATACTCTATTACTTACCCTGTACATATGATGCAGCCATAATCTTTTGTCTATGGCTTGACATTATCTGTCAAACTGTAGAAAAATAACAGAAGCTAGTCTTGGAGTCTCTGAGTGTTTCCTAACACCTTCAGTTCTGTATCACTTCTGTGGAAATCAGTGTTATCTCACAAGATGAGGACATAACTGATAAAATTTTAAGAGATCCACAAAAATTATACCACTGGTGCAGTAATTATGATTTGGTGACTCTTAGAAACTTCATATTATTCTGGCTTTTCCTCTTTCTTTCCTGGTGCTAAATTATGTTGAACAACCATAAATCCTTTCCTGAAATCTACTTTGCATATAAGGTATTTCTAAGTGATTATTGCAGAGTTGTTTGTCAAGAAGGGAAGAAGCACATGATCTGCAAGGTAGTAGGCTGGTTCATGTGACAACTCTGGCATTAAATATGGGCTTGGTGATTCAGCACTGTGAAATGAGTTCCAGTTATTAATAAGTAGTGGGCAATTGCTAGAGGTGTGTCTTGGTCAGTAGCTTTCTGTAGTAGCATAAACTTACATAAGTCCATCGCTGAAGTTGCTCAGCTTAGAAAAAGTAAAATCCATTTAAACATTCTGTTTCCAAAAACTCATCCTTATAATTTACAGCAAATCCTTCTAATACCTGTGTTAGAAGTACCAATCATTAGTTAATGCCTAGTGTCATTTTTTTTCATAAGAAAATATTTTAAAAAGCTTTTTCTATTTAAAAGCCAGTTTCTACTGCATAAAGTTTATTCTTGGTCTCCTTGCACAAGCACAGAATAGTAACTTCTGCTGTGACACAGGTGCTTTCTTAGAAAAGACATTTGAGCTAAACAGAAGGGCAAAACAAGGTCACTGGCATTAGTATGCTTCAAAAAAGGAGTCAGACTTACAGATGGAATGATAGTTTGTCTTGTCATGAGAACACACATCTTCAAAAGGTTCCTACTTTAAAAAATAAAGTAAAAACCATAAGGAACCACTTAAGAAGGCTGCATAAATAATTTGCCATTTGTGAGCAATATATGCAAAACGATAGGACTGCAAGGACTGTATTTGATGGAAAAGCTTCTAACCATTTAAACTGCCATCCTGGTGTTTATTACCTGAATTACCTCCGGCAGTCTGATAAACACCTGTGATCTGCCGGTAATTCAGGAAAGCAAGCCGCACTCTGCATGACCTGCTTTTTTTCTTTCAAGCAGACTGGTGTAATAAACAGTGTACAGTGATTTTGAACATGCGAAGAATATATTTAGACAACTTAAGGCTACTACTCCCGGTTTAATGGTTAACAAAACTAACAGCAGAAAGTAAGTGGTTTAGCACCTCAATATGGTATACACAGAAGTGGAAGGAGGGAGCAAAAGACAATAGGAGCTGGTGGCACTGCAAGGCAATTCAGTCATTTGGTTTAAAAATTAGAGTAAATGGTAAATACCTTAAAGAGAAATGAGGAAAGAGCAGGGGTTTCTTTTAATCCCTACACTTCTAAAGTTACTATATGACCAGTAAAGTAATAATTTTCTGGAAAGCAATATTTAAATATATCCATCATCATTTAGCTCTTGGACACATACTTAAATATTATTGATTATTTGCAATTGTGTGCATCCGTGTGTAGGTATATTAAATAAAGTAATGGTAGCATGTCAGTGATTGGGATAAAGTGCAAAAATGGAACTGGAGTCTCTAATTACTAGTTGTAGGTTTGTTTTTTTTTTAATTAAGAACGCCACAAGCAAATTATAGACATCCAGTTTATAGCATTGCAATCTTACAGGCTTGCTCTCATGAATATGGTAATTTTTTATTTTATGTCCTCTTGAGATGTCTTGTTAAAAACATTTTATTGGTGATCCTAAAATTCAGTAAATTTGAAGCCCTTGGCACCCTGAAGATAGTTAAAGTTCTTCAAAAAATGTCAGCAATAAATATTTGGCAAATATAAAGAATATGCACATTTTTCCCAAGTGGGTGATATTTTTTTTTTCCCAGTTCTTTTAGTCAAGTGATGACACTGCAGTTCAGAATATAAGTGCATATTGATGTTTTCTTCCAGAAACACCATGTGTTGCTTAGAGAGTGCTTCTCCCACAGACACCTGGAAGTGGTTACATACTTGCTCTGGCTTGCAGACTAGTTTGGACAGTCAGGTGTATGTACGAGCAAGTGGTCTTTATTTGGAGCAATTAAAATTCTAACATTCTCCTCTCTTGACATGCAATTACTAGGGCGCTGCTGTTCTCACTAATTGCTCTTGCTGGGGACATTGGTGAGGAGCCAATGATTTTGATGGGTAGTGGATTATCATTTTTACTCTGCTACCTGAGAAAAAAATAATTTGCAAAATCCCATGTGTAATTAGCAAGACTCATGATTAATTGTCCTGCAAAATTAGCTTCACTGTTGCTTTTATTTTACTGCTTCAAATATTAATTAATGTTAACTCCTTTCCTTCAGTTCTAGCTTTTGAATATTCAACGTGGCTTTGAAAAATTAGTCAGGGCTTCTACTTGCATTAACGTGCTGGAGCTTTGATTTCTGAGTAAGTATTCTGATTTAAAAGATCACACTTGGGTCATAAATAATTTTTATAGGAGGACAAACAAAGCATCAAAGCATCATGGGAAAGCATTCAGGCACTAACTGAAAGTAAATTGTTTCAGTAATGATTCATTCCACCGGTTCTTTTGGGGAAACATCAGCAAATATGCAAAACACTGCATTGTGTGGGGCAAAAGAATTATTTAATGACAGCAATCAATGTATATATTTTCAAATAAGTAGCACAGTGAAAGCAGTGAAAATAATGGTGAACTAATACCATTTTAGTACCAAATTGTTCTTCAAACTTTGAGCAGCTGCAGTACCTACTCTCTGTATTTCTAGGAATTGCAGGTTCTTATGTTTGATGGTGTGAGGTGGAAAACATTGTGTCTAAACATCAATGCTGTCTGCCTCAATGCTCTCAAAACTCGTACGCATTTAGTATTATGACTGTGACAGGGTTAGAAAGCACAGAAAGGACCTAGTGAAGGCTGTTCTTGGGTCACTGGGATGCTGATGGACTGAATTCACAGGACAGCTCATTAAAACCAGACATAAGATGCCTTGAGACCCCTAAGAGTGTTGGCTTCTCTTTTAGCCCTGTGTTCATTGTGCTAGGTTAGCTCACAGAATTCCTCACAACAGAGCTCTTTTCCAAGAACTACTGGTTCCTCCCAGGACAGCCGTAGCACTACCTGTAGGGCACGCCTATGCTGGTAGTTACACTAGTGAGCATTCTGCTGTTTGCAGAAACTGCCTCTAGTCTTGCCATGCCGCCTATTTCTGATGATGTGGCTTGTTCACATGAGAGTGAATGTATCACACGGAGAGAAAGCATTACTCCATTAAACCACATGGTTGATTTTGCTTGCTTTTTTGATCAACTGAATAAGTTCTTTTAACTGTTTTTCTAATATTGACCTAGGAGATCAATGACAGAAAAATAGTGTTACCTTTATAGCTGAAATTAATTAAAAATCAGACCTGAATCCAGCATTTGTTTTGGTCACACTGTCCACAAATCGCGATTCCAGATTTCTTTACAAGCTGATGAAAGAGCTTGTGTCATCCTTCAGAAAACTGTCTTTTTCTATACCCTTCTTAAATCTCAGCTTTAATGACTGGCTTCAGTGTACAGGCTTCTTACCCCTCTTAATAGGCTCAGACATGTCCTTCTCTTCCCTAAATTAAAAAGGTTGTTGTGTAGGCATATTAATTCAGAATTTCTGTAGATCCTGAGAATGTCTTCATAAATGAGTGAAAACCATGAAATAAATTCCAATCTGGATCCAAACATCAAGAAAGGTTTCACGTTTTACTTGAATCTTTGGGTATCTTTGAATAAATAAAAGGCTTTGTGAGTCTTCTGCTGTTCATTTGTAATCTCTGTAAGGTGCATGAAGCCAAAATTGATTCCCATGCTTTTCTATTTTCAGCAGAAACAGTCATGTATAGTAGTGGTAGCAGAGAAGCGAGCAGGAGTCCTTTCAGATGCACATGTAGAGAGTGCTTGCTAGAAAAATTATAATTTTGTCTCTTTCACGTGCTCTAAGAAGCCTTTTTTTACACAGAAAAGTACTGCCACCTGTTCTGATAAGAACACATTATTCTTCTTGTACAATCATAGATAGATGGACAATCTTTTCTGAAGTAATAAATTGTCTTTTTGCTGTTAAACATACCATTTAAAAAAGTAACTTACTGTGTTAAAGTCCCTCATACACTGGTATCATGCTGTAGCGCTCTACCTGAGAATAACTGAGGCTTTTCGATCATAGGTAGGATCTGGGGGAAAGAGGCTTATTTGGGGATTTAAATAGGAAATATTTTAGATTTGGTCCTTTACAAAAATTAAGGCTTTTGTCTACAAAACTGGTAGAAATTAATGAAGCAGAAAAGAGAATCTGAGATACAGAAATTATGAAGGTTGAGACCTTTCTGTTTCCACAACTGTCACATTTACTGGTCAAGCATCTCCAGGGGCAAAATGGAAACAAAAGAAATTCAGTTCATCTTTAAACTTCAAGTAGAGCAAGTACCACCGCTAGCACGATCTTCCATATATGAAAGTATTCGTAAATTTCCTACATCAACAGACTGCCACCTTGAAGTTTCTAGACTATGCGTGATGCTGCACTCTTTAACTTCCAGTGATGCCCACAGGATATGCACGTGCTATTCCACAGGATCAAGTGGCTTCAAGTTCAGAGTCACTGGCACGCTGGACATTGTCCAGGTTTCTGTATTAGTAGACAGATATTTTGAGAGACTGAATAACTGATTTTGCAAGGATCTATGTAACTATAGCTGCTTAGGGAAAATTAAGGGCATGCAGAATCTGGCTTAAAAAAAAAAAGCAAAAAAGTTCAACCCCTCCATATTGTTTTACTGTATTAATATTTTCTTTATTTTTTTTTAATCTATATTTGCATGTAACATCCATCTCATGGAGTGGGGGTTTGCTTTGGTGACTGTGCTGTTGTTTGAAAGCCAGATTCCATCCTTAGTTACTTCTTTTTTTGTTTGACATGACAATTCCTTAATACCCGTAGATTTGGCTGTCCTATATAAAAACACGTTTTTGAGAACAGCAAGGGTAGCCCTATGTCATGGAGTGTGTTGCAGAGTTCCAGCTGGCACAACACTGTCTCTGAGCCACCTGCTGCATTATGAACACACTGAATAGCCTTTGGGGACACTTGTTTTCTCTTTTCCACTTATCTTTTATTCTCTATTTTTTTTTTTTTGTTTAAAAAAAATCAAACAAAGCAAACTGCAAGCAAAGAATCATGGCCTTTGCTCTCTCTTGTGAGCAAGTATCACTTTTAGCTTTTTCCATTGATTATCACTCTGTTAGATAATAGCAAGATATGCAAGTGTTTCAAGAATTTTAACAAATAAAATAAATGATTATGTGTGGGGAAGGGCAGAGCAGAAGGAAAGATTTTTACATGGATCAAGTATGGCTTCTTCCTTCAAATTGGCCTCTATCAGGAGGCTAAAGTACACTGGAGGTTAGCTACAGCACTGTCTGCTGCTGAGATGGTGTTTACTGGATGATGAATATATTAGTTCAAGTTTAAATTGATTCTATGGAGGGGTGATGTTGATACCATATGCACTGCTGTGTTTCAGTAGTGTAGGCCAGTCATTAGTGTGGAGAGAGTGGGAAGAAAATAACTTAAAGGTGACACTGTCTGAAAAGCAGGAAACAAACAGTGCTTTATATGCACTGTATTATGTTAATTTTTCAAAATAAGCTTAGAGTTAAGTGTGATGTTCGATCACTAGGTGCATCTATACTAGCATATTATTAGTCTGTTTACTCACATCTAGAAATATGTTCTTTGTATTTGTGGATGCCAAAGTAAATAGAAATCAATGAAGGCAGCAAAAGTGCTGCAGTCATTTCAATAAGCGAAGTGCTCATTAATTTAAATTTCACACTTGACATTGTTATAGACTAATAATAGAAAATAAGACATTGACTTCTAAATATATTCCAAGACATGGAGGAATCCTGCAATTTTATTTTCAAAGTGGCATTCACATTAAAAGGAAAAGACCTCTGGCTGCATCAGTTTAGGCAGATGTTAATGATATGGTAAACTTTCTCAAAAGCCTGAAGTCCATTCATATGGATGACATAAGCTTGAGGAGTTAGCAAGCAAACAATATTGAGACACTGGAACTGAACATGTTCTGAAACATCAAAAAGCTTTTCCTGCCATTTTCAAACATCTAAAAATATGTGTGAAGCCTGTTCACAATTTAATGGGAGATACACAGAGAGCTGGAGGTGGTTATACAGGAAATTAGAAAAGCCTCATTTCATCAGAGTGAAATAAATGTGCCATCATATAAGAAAAGTAATTGGAGGGGTGTGTCAGTTCTGTTGATGTCAAGCAGGTGTACATAAATTAGAATAAACATTTATTATTGATATTAGTGATAAGCAAGTATTTTAAATTACACTGACGAGAGATACCTATCTTGTCTCTCTCCCTCCTTTTTCAATTTAAAAAAAGACAGGATAGGAAAATGCCATTTTCCTCAGCTGTCTTTTCCAGTGTAGACTGATCTTGCACTCACCTGCTTTTCAGTGATATATACCAAATCACATTGCGTAATGCAGGATGCAATGGAAGTAACTTGGAAGGAAGACTACATTGCAGTTGCAGTAGGTAGCTTTAGTTGTAGGTGATGGGAAGCAGGTAGGTGACACTGAGTTGGTGGTTTCTGATTATAGGTACAAGGATGCTGTCTCATTTCTGTTTGTTGTCTAATAAGTTCCTTAGCCATGGAGAACTCCCATTCACGGAGAATGAGTGTACTTTATTCTCCCTCCCTTGAGAACATCCTCTGTGTTGCTTAGAATATTCGAAAGAATTCTTGAATATTCAGAATTCTTTAGAATTCATAATTTTTAGCATCCCCAATATAGATGCCATGAGGGTTGTGGCACACAGATCCCTTATTGTCAACCCTTTTTAGAGTTATGTCAATTAACTTTGCTTTGACTTGCTCAGCAAGCCCCTGTCTAGTGTTTAGGCCACTGTAAATAAGATGCTACTAACTGTTGTGAAAATCTTTTCTGATCCGGTATATGAATCATGACTAGGAGTTTAAATATTAATCTTGTGGTGGGTCCACAATATATTTTAGAGCACAGGTATTTTTTGCTGTTACAATCTCTTCCTTAACACGGGAAGAAATCAGTAGCAGTGGTAAGAACAGCCTTAGCATGAGAACATGGTGTACATCTGAATGCACTGCTAGCATATCTTACATCTAGTATTTACTCAAATCTTTGATAATAGCTACAGTATTTCCTGATCAAGAAGCAGAGGACTATAAAAATGTACATGGTGTTTAAGTGCCTTACCACATTACAGCTCTATGTGGCCTATTTTTCACCAGATTCCAGTGTAAATTTGCATAAACTGCGATGATACCAATATCATTTGGAGACCAAATCTAGCTCAAAATTTGACCATCGATCTAATTTTATGTATCTGGTTCATATAACTATTGATTTTTGGTTTGATCATTTTGGGTTGATGTTTTCAGTAACAAAATTTCAATAGCAATTTGTGGATAAAGCTGTCAGACCCATTGAGCTAGTGATTATTTTTGCTTCATAGAACCTGAAGATGCTATCTAGAAACTGTACATTTTACAAACCTGTCCAGTTCTGTGCTGATAGGAACTGGTAGTAAAATGGATTCCTCTGGGAAGGGTTCAGACAATGTTTATAATCATAGAATCATTAAGGCTGGAAAAGATCTCAAGGATCATCAAGTCCAACCGTCAACCCACACCACCTAACTCACTAAACCTGTCCTGAAGCACCACATCTACACGTTTCTTGAACACCTACAGGGATGGTGACTCCACCACTTCCCTGGGCAGCCTGTTCCAATGCCTGATCACTCTTTCAGTGAAGAAATTTTTTCTAATATCCAGCCTAAACCTCCCCTGGCGCAATAGAGGATTACATTCAGAAAGCAAGCTATTACTGAAAACTCTCCTATCAAATGGAACAGTTGGGAAGGCGATGTACCAAAGGGCTTAAATCAATGCAAGCTGGTGGTTTGCCTTCCTTTTGACCAATGCGCCTTTGAGGAATAAATATCTGTGTTGTAATTTGAAAGCTACTGTAAGTTTTTCTCATAAATATAAAAAACCTCTCCCTTTTTCCCCCATGAAGTTCTTGTCGCTCCTCTTTTTACTTCAGAATCGTCCCACTAATAGTAAAAAGAAAAACATTTATAGTAGGAAACACAGAGATAAATCACTAGTGGTTTAAATATTATGCCAAAGATGAGATTTAATTTACTGTAAATCTTTCATCAGATAATATATCTCTGTGGGGAAAAAGCAGAAGCATCTTATTCTACCCTTCTGATTGACTTGTGAACCTTTTCTGACATTCATGT
>NW_010145814.1:86000-102518 GCF_000699245.1 Pterocles gutturalis | reverse complement strand
TCTGACTCTGTCCATATTTACACAAGTACATGTATTTGGGGCTTCTGTACTGTGCATCCCTGAATAAATGTTCTGATCTGTGGCAGTGCTGGGCTTGATGAGGAGAAAGAAGGTTACAATAAGGGTGCCATGGTCCTCAAGCCCTGGCGTTACACAATCCCTCTTGTCAAGTGGGTGTAAGACTTTAGTGTGAAATAGTACTTCTATCCCAAAGTTTGGCTCATGCAAACTATTTTTTGTGCCATGTATCAGCTTTGAGTTTTGACAACACATTCTCTTCATGCAAAGAGTGTGCAACAGCTTCAGTATCCTTAAAATAAGAGTCTGCAATGAAAAGGGGTGATGCAGAGCGGGTAGGAATAGTAGAGGCCTTGAACGAAACAAGACAATCTGAAACATCTGCAAGTGAAGGAAAGCAAACAGCTGCAGAGGTGTGGGGACAAGTGGGGAAGGCGTGCAATTAGATTCTCTTCCCATTAGGGGACTACCATTTCATTTTATGGCTTTGTTGACAATCCTCTCATTTCTTTTTTATTGTGAATTACATCATCAGTACTATGAGATATAGAAGAACAGTTCACTAACAGAGGGCTTTGTACCATTTTCAGTGTAGTACCCAGCATATCACATTATATTTACCTGCTTTCCGTAGTGTATTTTACGTGGAAAAACTTGTGTAAGAATGCCTTTAACTGAGGTTCCTATGTAGCTATCAAGAATCTGTGAGTTATGGCTGTAAATGGGACACTTGGATGGTGGACTTGGCAGTACTATACTATTGTCTTGGCCAAGGAATTCTTGGTAATATATGGGATGCTGAAAACAAGGGCAGAGTGCATAGTCTGGGAGCAGTGGACATAAAGAAGGCAGAAACCCAGATTGGGGATTGAATGTAGAACATTTAAAGGGAAATGCAGGTATCCATTGAGTTGCGGAAAATGTACAGAATCCCTAAATTACAAGTTGTGAGCTCAAATTAAAATACTTCCTTGTTTTCTTTACTACAATCTCTAGATATTCCAGTGAATGAAATGTGGTATATTTTTGCTGACATCAGGCAAAACCTAAACCAATATATTAGTGAGAACGTATTGACATGTTGCTGGATTTAATGGCATACACTCCTCCTAAGTAAAAAAATATCTGGAGTTAACAGAGCCAGATTTTTTCAGTACTCAGATGACTGCATCTTCCTTGTAAAATTTAATTAAATCGGTTGAGAGAAAGGCATGTCGATTCGTTCAGAAAATAAAACAAACACTTTAACAAAAGCCAAAGAAGTGGAATGCCAGCCCCAAGGAGCTATACAGAGAAGAACAGATTGATGTTTTATGTCTCTGAATCCTAAGTAGCTCCCCTAGTCCTTTGATTTTTTGTTCATGTTTAGTACCTAGCAGGTTTTTCTTTTTTGCATGGTTTAAATTTTATTTTCCCTGCCACATGTTTAGACCTGCAGTATGTCATGCAACCTACAGGCCTTGGAGGCCCAAACTGGGTTAGTGTCCTTATTCCTTAGCTAATCCTGATTAGTATCCAACCTGAGGGTTAAAAGGTTGCTGGATCTCTTGAAGAACGTAGAAGATGTATAATCATTATCTACTCCACTTGTCAGATACATATTTGAGAATGTGATTCTTCTTAAAAGAAAAGCTTTTGGCAAGCTGTGTCTTTTTTAGTATCCAAAAAGGGGATCTGAAAATAAGACCACTTAGGCACTAAATGTAGGCTTAGGATGCTAACTTCAATCATCTTAAAAAGCAGACTCCTAGACCTATTATTTTATTACTATTTGACTCCTTCTGTTGATGATTTTACAAAGTAATTAATAATGGTGTATAAATTCATCATTATGACTGTGCCTAGTACTGTGCTATCATTTGTATTTTTGGAATGACTTGCTGATTCCCCTCATTTCCACTATTTACAACTAGGACAGCTAGGATGGGAAGGTGTTTTGTTTTCTATTCTGTTGCCAGTTTAATGTCAAAATAATTTTTAACTTATCTGGTAATTCATAGATAATTTTGGCACTCAGAGAACACCCTGCTGCCTGTATGATCTCATCGTGCAAGTAGTGCTGGAACCTTTCCTGTGGAGAATCTGTGCCTGAGTTCTGCCTGTCACTAAGGTTTTAAGGCAATATGGTATGCTGAAGTACAATTCTCTCTAGTGGTTCTGGCAGAGGTTGCTGTGTATGGTTGCTCTGGAAATAGATGCCTTAGATGCCTGTGGATGGGAGGAAGAGATTCTGTAATTTAAGGTCCATCTTCATAATCTTTGTATTTACTTCCAGAGTGTCACAGTATTTGCATGTCTAAATTAAGGTACTCTCCTTGTAGATGGTCTTTTGTGCTGTGTATCTAGATCTATAACATGTTTTTGGTGTTCTATTTGAAGCCTAGCAATGCACCTAGCTTGGAGCAAAGGCTCATCAGTTGATCACTGAGCTAAGCCTATAGTGCCAGCTGTTTCTGACCATTCTATTCAGCCCAATAATATATGGCTTACACTAACAGCTTCATATACTTGGTCTTCTGCACAGAAAAAGCTCTCAGAGAAGTACGCTCGTTCAGTGACATATTCAGGGATAACAACCCAGCTCCCAAACCTGAAGTACTTGGGAGTCAGTGAAAACACTGCTTGAAGGACGACTGCACACTTGGGCTTTGTATGAAATAGCTAAGGAAACAACGGTAAGATTAGTGAGATAATAGATTACTAATAGTATGCGGTAGTAGAAACCGAAGGATGGGGGGTCCCTTATGCTGTGGATACCAGATCTTTGGAAATTGTTGCCAGAGCATCTTGTAAATACTTACAGTTTACAACGGCTAAAAAAGCGGGTGGGGAGGTTCATGGGAGGAACATTCATTGATGTTTAATAACTGTGTAGGAGCCACCTCTGCTTCAGAATGTCCCCAAGCTGAAAATAGGAGGAGGCTGGAGACTATGAGAGGGAAGTATGTTTGTGCTCTTCTTCTTCTTCCATGGGCATCTGCTTATGACCTTGGAGGCAGAGTAAAACACTAGTTGGACTTGCTGAGCTGAAGCAGTATGGCTGTTCTGAAACAGAGTGGAGCTCTAATAGTTAATCCTTTAAATAGCAACATGCTAATAGATTTTCTGGTATGCAAAGTGAATAAAATCTATCTGCCCTGCTATAAGATGGGTTTGGTAAATTTAAGTAATTTTCTCACAAATTTTTACAAGACAATAAACTTAAAGACGGAAATTCTTTTAAGCCATAAATAACATGCATGCTGTCATGTCTAGAAGTACAGATAAAGCCAATGGGAAGTTAAAAACAGTTGAATGTTAAAAACATTCCTTCTCTACCTAGTTCTTTCAAATGAAACTGTCTGCTATCAGTTTGGGCGTACGGTGTTTGACCCTTACTTGTAGATATCAATGAAATAGAGCTCCCATCACTTAGTCACAATGCACTGAATGACAAATTTGTCCACAGCAGTTGACCTGAAAAGTGGAGGCTTAACCTTACATGCAAGCCTCTGAAGTTTCTTGCATCTGCTTTATCTCTGTAAACATTCTCCAATTTTTACCCATCTTATTCATTACAGACCCAGGTACTCTACGGTTGCAGACCTGCTCTCTGAATTTTATATTCTCTTACATTCTTCCTGATTTTGTGTTTTTCCCATTATGTGGCTCTGAAGAAAAAGGATGGAGTAACATCCTCTGTACTTTGCTTGGGTTTGTGCCGCTATTTTCTTGAGTCAAACTAACTTGTTGTTGTTGTTTTTTTTAAATAATTTAATGTATTTCAGGATATGCATTCTATGCATATTTTTTTATTGTGCCACAGTATTTGCATTGTTACAGTTCTTTAAGGTTTTCCCATCACAAATCTGTATAATATAGGTAATAAATCGTATTACCTGGTAGTGCCTGACTGAAATACAAAGTTGTGAGAATAATACTTAGAAGTGATATGAACACATATTGTCTTCTACTGATTATGGGATCCACACAGAGGTACAGGACATAACTTCCACAGTGTGAATCCAAAGGCAAAAAACTGAACAGAAATAACAGAAAAACAACTTCTGGAGTTAGTGTCTTAAAGCTCTAATGTTAAACATGTACAAAACCAGATATTATTTCTCCTTATACTTTTGAAAACTCTCCATTGTGTATAGAAATGCCAATTGTAACACCATGTTCTGAGGATGTGGAAATTCAGGGACAGTACACAGATAATTTTGTAAACTGGATCATTGACTGAACTCATTCTAGGAGAAAATTGATGTTTTACATCTAGACCATTAGTTAATCAAATATTTGCTGTTCACCTGGTCCAAGGAGACAGGAGGAGTGTGATGTAGCGTTACCATTCATTTCTACTGTTTAATTTTATTCTTAGAAAACAGACACTCCCAATTTCTTATTTAAATCAAGGGATTAGAATGTTATTGCCTTTCTTACATTTATTCTGAACAAAGTACTTTTCCTCTATCTATTTTCTTGCTGTGTGCTGTGGATCTTTCTTGGGCATTGGGCAACACTTTAAACTACACCCCACAAGCTAAAAGTAAAGTATTCCAAGCTAGAAGGCTGAAGAACCTTTGCTTGTTTTGGGCAGGTTCCTGACAGATTTCTATACTTCGACTGCTCTCCAGTAAGGGACAAGGTGAGCCTTAGCTATTTCCGCACCTGCTAATTCAAATTAGCAGAGAGAGTAAACAGACAGAGTGATGTTCTTCTGGTCAGTTATAGTAGATCTTTCTGCAAGATCATGATGAGGAGTTGGAGTGGGGACTTGACTGTGTTAAAGTTCTTTGATCCTGTACGCTGAACTGAGTGGAGCATGGGCAGCTAGGGGAAAAGCAGAACTGGGTTTCTTCATCAGCTTTTAATTTCTGTGGAACATGGAAAATATAGCACTTAGAGGGGAACAGTCCTGTTCTTCTTCCTATGTGTGCTTATGACTATCTTGCACATTTTTATGACTGTTTTGCATGTTTATTAGTGTGATTTGTTTGCAAGAGGAAAAGGACTATCTGTACTGCATTAGATCAGGGGTCTTTTTTTGCCCAGTATCTTGTCTGTGACTGAGAAAGACTAAAAGGACAGATGAAGCATACAGTGAATATTCCCAGAATATTCTTGCTGTATTCCCTGAGCTGTGGCTCAGCATCTCCCAGGAGCATATCTGTCCTTTCTGAACACGTGCAAATATCTGCAGCCATGATGTCACCAGGAATAATCGCATATAAAAGACAAGAACGTTGTGTTTACTACAGAAATTACTTAGTTACTGTGGAAAGCCTGGGCTTTCAAAGCAATACAGTTCTGAATTATGATCCCACTTAGAAAGTTCTGATTTTTTGTGAAGGCTCTAAACTTAAGGTTCAAAGTTCCTGTGGAAGTTAGAATTGATATACCTGTATCACAGAGACACAGACCCTCGTTTTCTCTTTTCAATTTGACAAGTCACTTCAATTACTTTCCAAAAAGCAATGCAGAAGAAGGAGGATCACATTAGAAATCCCCCTCCATCTCTTCCTCCTTGCAGACTCAAGCCCTTGCCTGAGAAACAAATTCTCTCAACTTCATCTGGAGAGGATCAAACACCTTGTTCCTAGGCACTGTTAATTGTTGTTAATTTCCAACACCTCATTAATTATTTGCTATTAAAGATGTGAGTGAGGCAGCAAATGCCCTTCACCCGTGGATAGTCACAAAATGGACCATTAGTAACTACAAAAATATTTTACTTTTGAAGTTGAAAGGGAGCTTGTATGAAAGTCACTTTGTTTGCAAGAAAAGCCTGATGCAGCATCAGGGTATCATTTCATAAGGGGCTGGGTATGAACAGTGCATAATGTGCACAAGTGGTAAAAGTGAAGTTGATGCAATCGACAGAATATAGTGGTTAGGGGTAGCACCTCTGCACCTCTTCTCTTTTAACTTGTTTTAAAGAATGATAATTTTTATTCTGTACATTGTGAAGATCCTTCCAATATATAGAAGTTTAAAATCCTATAAAAAACTCAGAGTAAGCTTTGTTCTTTAGTACGCAAAGTAGTACATTAGGCTGGTATTCTTATTATGTTAAGACTGAGAAGCCTCAGTCAGGACTGAGACTACATAATATTAACAAAAGTAGCAGTAAGACACAGCCTCCAATCAAGGAATTCACAGCAGAGATAGACAAGTGCGTGAAGGGAGCTTGAACATTCCTCAGAAGTACAAATGTGTTTCCTAAGATAATGCTCAGGAATTGTCCTGTACACCTAGAAGCTGGGAAAGGGTGCTCATTATTTTCATGACAGCAGCGTAACAGAAAAGGAATTTCTTCTGCTCCTTCCCAGCTTGTTTTCAAAGCTGAGCCTGTCAGAATGGTTTCCACAACAAGAAGGTTTGACCTTCTTAAACAAAATTTTGAGTACATCTACAGGTAGTGTCCAATAACCTCTTCACTGTTGGCTTTGACTTGTGGGCCTGCTTTATCATGGCCATACAGCTGTTGCAGAAATTCATTGGACATCATTTCTGGGACATGCTTGTCTTTGGCTGTTGATACCAGATACTCAGATGAGGTGGCAAGATTTAAGACTGTTATTTCCCTCCTGTTTCTGTTCTGGAAAAGGTGCCATCAACTTAATCTTAAAATACATCCATTCTGTGGCTTCTCTTTCTCTTTTTACCTCTTTCAGCTTTCACTTTTATCTGGAACATTTGGTCACTCACTGCACAGACATTTGGTAATGACAGCTCCATGGCTGGCTGAAAATCAGTATTAGGTTAGAGCCTGAGAACCAGAATTAGATTATGGGCTGGTCGTCTTTCACCACTTTAGCTGCAGGGACTGAGTAACTGGTGAAAAGGGGCAGTAACTTCTTCCGCTGCTGCAGCCAAGTCCAGGTAGGGTTGTTAATCAAAGCCTTCCTTTGCCATTTTTCACAACCTGGTATGTTCACTTCAATCAACTTTAAAAAAAAATAATTGATATTAATATGTAAGGCCGTGAATTGCAGCAACTGGGAAGTTTATACACCACCCCTCCGTGCCTCTGTTATGGGCTCCACACGTTCTTTAGGGAGTCAGTGGGTAGTAGTTTCAATAATTTCTACAGGGTAGTAATTTCTTTAGCTGCTGCAGCTTATTCCAAAAGGAACTCTGAAGCAGAGCCAACAGGTCATCTGGGCAAAGACTGAAGAATCCTGTTCTCTTAAGCCAAGTTACTTATAGAAATAGTTCCATACACTATCCGTTGCACAGGAAATCTGAAGCGGAGCCAGGAAATGTGTTCGTGTCTTCTGAGCTATGTTACACCTTCTTAATACCAGAGCTATCTTCCAAAACCAGACTTGAATTCAATGAGCTGAGCCAGAATTTAAAATTCTCTAACATCCAGCTTACAAACTGCTCAGTACAGGGGAGTTTGGGCTGCTCCATCGCAGTTACTGCAGTCCCCCCGGTGCTCCTGTTCTGTCCTCCAAGAGGAGGATGGGTATTCATAATGTTGTTGGATCTCAGCTAATTAGGATAGTAGCTAAGTAGCACTGCTTTTGTGGTTTTTTTTCTTTGCTCCATGATGTGAAATAATGAAGAAAATAACACAGTTTTAAATATTTTTCTTCTCTAAAATCTTCTGTGCATATTATATATCTAAATGGTGCTAGACTTGAGGGTTGAAAAGGGCCATTAGATCATGTGTTTATTTGTAAAGATTATAAAATTTTGGCTCTCCTGGCGTTGTCTCATGACTTTACTGGACCATGAGATCTTCTCCATAGGCCTCCAGCCTTGCTTTGGAAAGATCAAAAGGCAAGACATTCACCATTGTCCTGATTTTTTTCCCCTATTGCTGATAAGCCTCAGGGGTTAACCATTCAGTAGACAAAAATAAACTTTATGTAAAAAAATACACTGACTTTGCAAACACTTAAATGTTATCCTCAAAGGTATACAATGATTGCAAGCTCAGCATTAGATTAAAACACTGAATTATCTTCCATAGCCTTGTCTCGAATTTCATTGTAGAACAGATGAAACCTTCCCAGGAAGTATTTTCACCAGAAGCCAGATCTGTATTTGTTTTAGAAGAGCTGAAGTATAATGAAGTACCTGACTTAAGACTTTACAAGATAAGAAGTGCCTAGTTGGTGCTAAAGCTTCATTTTTAATTCACTCTTTATTATGGGAGTTGTTCTCTCTGGGAGTGTGAACTGTGACCAGGAGCATAGCCAGGACTGATAAGGCACATGAACCCTGCCCTGAAAGCTGACAAACTAGCATAGCTGAGCAGTCAGTTATACTGGAAACAGATCACTTTCAGGCACTAGTTCAAGCTGAATTAATTCCCAGTCACCTCCAAGAAAGACTTGCTAAAAATGGAACGTACCACAATGATATATGACTTTTAAAAGTTTATAATCTATGTGCCTACAAGTTACTGTCAGGAAGTAATAAGAAAAGGGAAGACAACAAAGCCTTATTGTACACGTGTACATACCAACATGTACACATGCTAATACAGACATAAAAACTCATATGTGTGTATACAATGATAATTACATATTACAGTATTTATTACAGTGGATTTTAGACTTAATTAAAAAAAACTCCCAGATCAACTGGGTTTAATGTTTTAGAGAAAAGGAAACCCAGCAAAGCCAGGAAAAGTGGAAAGCGTATGGGCATTCACTTTAACATGTTTTGATAGCAAAAATTCATATTTGATTGAATATTGATTTGAAAATTAATTTTGCAATCTCAGTTTCAGTTTCTATACGCTGTGCTGTGATAATTATTTTCTTGGTTTTCATTATGACTGATATGTACTCATTAGTGCTTTCTGTTTACTTTCTTTGAATTGCAATACAGTTTCTTTGGGAAGGAAACAATGCACCATTGCTTTGTTATGTCTTTGTCCAGTACCTAGCATGGTGGTCCTAACTTCTCCTGTGTATTACTTCAGTATAATTAATGTATGATCATGATGTTCCTAAATCTCTGTTTCTGTTTGTGCTGGAAACTTAATTGATCCATGACTCCTGTAAAGTTGATTAAAATTTAATATTAGGCAGTCCTGAGCCTGAAATTTATGTTTATTTTGGCTTCCTTTGCTTGGAACATGTAGGTGAGGTACTCCTTTATCAGAGAGTAATAGAAAATCTTGCATTTCTATATTGAAGAGACACCAAGAGTAAGAAGCATCAACAACAACAACAAAAGGAAGTAAGTTTCCTGGAGATGAGGCACAGCAGTGAGATGTTTAAATGGAGATATCTGCATATGCAAATACAATAGCTGTGTCTCCAAACAGCATACACACAAATGTGCATCTGTAAATGAGAAGCTTGGTTGTAAAGGACCAAAAATTTGTTTCTTCATGTTCTATGGACATATTATTTTTTTTATGTTAAGGGTGTGTTTAGCTTTAATCTGACCAGAGAGGGTGAAGTCTGCCTTTTAATTATCAGCATAACATTTTATAGTTCTTTAGTTGTAAGCAAAACCCTTTTTCCATTTCAAAACAAGAGCAGAAATCTTGCAAACAGTATATTTAGCTCTCTTCAGGGGCTGGAGGTTAATATACAATAGTTCATAACATCTTTATTATAAGGCATTTATAATGATTTACTGGAATGATTCTGTAGCTCACAATCTAATGTCGAAGACTAGATTTGGCATGGTGGAAAATGTCATATCCTTGGGCAGCTCTAAGGAAAATAAGGCTTCAGCCAGTGACTTCTGTGTAATTCTGCAAACTGTAATAAGGATAGGGGTAATTGCATTAATGTCAATTAAGCCATTAATAATGCCCATCTTGTCATTCCTAAATACAGCAGTCACTCATACATGTTACTGTCGCCTGTAAAGACTGTACGTAAATGAGATCATGGCTTATTTATGCTTTGAAATCTGGCTGATAGCCAGTCTTGTATCTCTTGTATACCTTCAAAATAACTACTGTTTTGGAGAGAAACATCCTATGCTGCCTGAAGAGGCCACATCCTGTAGCTGTGATGTTGATCACCTCACACAAAATACACAGCTCCTGTATAATTTACAGATCCCTAGGATGCCAGCAGGGCACTCAGTGCCACTTTAATTTATGTCTTTGTCATGACTGACAAAGCAGATCTTTAGAATAATGCTTGCAGCATCTCTGTGCACCTGAAGAATTGTCATCTCTGTTCATGATGTCAGATTTCCTGTATGATCGGCCATAACTAGTAGTGTGGTTGCCCTAGCTAACCATTTGTTGTGAGCTCCAGGATTTTGGCTGCATTTGTGAAATGGAATTATGTTTATAATACCACTTAGAGATGGTTAATTGGTCTTAAGCAGGATTATAACTAGGCAGTTTAAAGACAGAGGCCTGGAATAATGCAAATGGACATGCAATCTCCATAAAACATGCACAGATCTGTATTTAATAAAACAATTGCTGGAAATTGATGCAATAGTTTCACAAAATGAAAGGCTAGTTGGTGTGTTGTGCGGTGTTTCAAATGTTCAACATCATCAGCTGCAGTGTGCAGACAACCATCATTAGCAAATTTCGAGGGTTACCAAAGGCATCCTCTCAGAACTGGGCTCTCCTTCAGACAAGAGGAGAGAAAAATATGAGAGGAACCTTTCAGTCAGAGCTTGTGACAAACAAGAGACTGTGGCCAGTTCCCACAGGAAGACAGAGAGAAGTACCATGATCTGCCTTACATCAAGGAGCAGGAAAGGAGGCAACAGATGATATGTATGCATTAAGAGAGAGAGGGGAAGTGAGAATGAGACTGGAATTGTTTGTGAACACCTCTGATATTCTAAGCTGCTCAGCCCCCTACCATCTCCAGAGAGCCCTGGGTAAGGTTATAATAGGTGAAGTCATTTTTGTAATAAAGTTTTCTGTAGCTCTAGGCCATAAATCACAAGTTCAAGTGCTCAAACTTATTATACATTTCTCTCTTGCCTCACACTCTCTTTCTATTAATACTTTGATTTGGATTAAAATTTTCACTGAATACAAAGGCAGGAAGAGAAATAATGATTTCATCCCTATAGAGAATATGTTTACATATGACTTATTAGGATTATTTTTCTGAAGAGTAACATTCTGTTTTCTTCTACCAAATATTATTTCAATGAATCTGCTACTATTTCCATCTTATATTTTAACTGACTTCCTACCACAAGGTTTTAATGAGTCTACAGATGCTGTGAGTAGTAGCCATTAGGTGGGCTGACCTCTGCAAGTTTGTGAATCTTGGTCCTGACTCAGCTCTCATTTATTCCTTCCTTATCTTTTTATTCCTTGTTCCAGTGAAGTTAAAATGTCCCCAGTAATGTACCATGTCTCAAAACCGTGTAATGAAGAAAAAAACCTGGCATCTTTACCTGGCATCTATTATCAGCATTTTAAGAACAGCTCAGTGCATTGATACCTCCTTGTTCATTTTTCTCCCTTTTGAGTCAAAACTTTGTCACCTTTGTTAACTAGGCATATTTGAAGCAGCTGTTTAAGCCCTCTTCCCTCATTTTAATTTCTTTCATAACTTCTCCATTTAAGTACAGGTCCAGTATTGGCTTCTCCCTTTAAATAAGGGTCCAACACAGAATGAGAATGAATGTTGTCATATGAAGTGCATTTCAAATGTAATAAAGCAGAAAGGAGTTCCTGGCCCCTGTGTCAGTTGTAAGAGGGTGCATAGTGCGATCACTATAGCTCAGTGGCTGCAAAGCAGAAAATGAAGATTGTAAAAACGTCACATAAAGAAAAAATGCACAGTGGATTCGTTTTGCGATGCTCATAATTCAGTAATGCCTTTAAGTAGCTAGAAGAAATATAATAAATGTTTTTCCACAACATTGATCATACTGTATCAGAGGAAATATTAGTGTGCAGGGAGCCATGATTATGCTGGCAGTAATTCTCGGTGCAGAAAACTCCTAGAAGATGGGACCCTTTACAGGCTGAACTTTTATTTGCTGCAGTTATTTACCTTTAAGAATATGCCTAATACACTGTCCTATAGCTAAATATTTTTGTGAGAACTCAAAGCAGCACCTGTCAATAAATCAGAAACCCTGCTACCATTTTGTAGAATTTATTATTTTCCTATGGACACTCTAAATATGTTCTGAGATACAAAAAATGACCAATTGACCATGTAAAACAATTTCCCCTGCTGTGTTCTAAACTCTGGATTTGGTCAGACAGGTTTATTGTGCATGATCCCATCAAACCATTGCCCGTAAGTATAAAGTATCCTTAAGAAATTTAATGCAATGTTAGATTAGGCAATAGAATAAAGTACACAGTTATCTGAAGGTTATAAGCAAACCTACACAGACCACCATGGACTTCTTCTTTACCGTACTGGAAAACCCACGTAAGTCACCAAACCATGTCTGGGCTTTGGGATGTCACAGGACAGTCTTGATGCCTAGTGCCGGTCTCTTGCTCCTCAAGGTGGCAGGACCTGGTAGTGCTGGTGCGAGGCGTGGTCCAGCCCAGCGAGAGGGGGACAACCGGCACCACCGGCCGGCTGGGGACAGAGGGGACCTGGGGGAGGCCGGCCCAGCCATGCCCTGCTCCGGGGATGGCACACGAGTGCCTGAGCTTAAGGAAGGAGAGCAGAGGTTGAGGTGAGGAAAGTGAAGGGTACCAAAACGAGGGGATGGAGAGGCTGAACATGATGCGTGGAGGGTTTGTGTGCCAAAGCACACGTTACTGGCTTCCGGTCTCTGAAATACCCTGTTCTCTCTAGAGAAGGCACTAAGATATTCACGTTTATTTATCATTAGACTCCTTTTCAAAAGAATGGTTGAACATGCTTATAACTTTAATCAAGGAACTACGCCTATGTACTTCCCAAGTGTTGCTCTTAAGCCTAAAGCAGCACTTCTGCAACATGATTTGCTGGGTCAGGGCCTAAACGAGCAAGTTTTCTTTGCTGATCATTGTCTTCAGCCCTGCAGAGGATCTGTGGTCTCTGAAGATAGGGATTGGGTTTGTTTCTCTGATAGAGGTTTTAGGCAAGAGTTTAATGTGATTGTTCCCCTGAGCAGATGCTTCCTCAGCCTTGAAACTGTTAGTGGTCTGTTTTGTTGGGTTTTGTTTTGTTTTGTTTTGTTTTTTTTCCTGAAACATACTCTGTGGTTTTTCTTATGTTTAAAATACCTGATTTTTTTTTCTTGCTTTGAATAAGAAAGACAACCATCCTCTATTAATAATCTATCATGGGCTAGTAGCTTGGGTAAGAGACTAAAGGTCAGTCCTGCATGATCTGTCCTTGGCTGTATCAGTGCTTTGTGACATAGCCTTGGGCAAGTAATTTGAACTTTCTGTGTTTTAGTCTATCCACACTTAAAGGGATTAAAATAATAGGCATATCTGCCAGCAGTTGTTACATGGGACTTAAATAGTTAAAGGCCTTTGGCAGGTTGTTTCAAAGCAAGGAAATTGTGCAAGGCTGAAAATTATCAAATGCACAAATTCTCTTGTGCATCCTCACGTACCTTTTTTTAAAGCAATGTGGGATATTTAATGCTCTTTGTGAATGAATTACTATGGCAATATTTTATTCTGTATAGTTCTATATACAACACATACATGTATATTGGTCTGGGTATGGAGTATGAATATTAGACAGAAGAGTTATAAATGTGGCAATCAAGAGCGTTACCTTAGTACAAAGTACAGCTGTTGCTGTCATTTGGAAGAAACTCAGTGCCATACAAGACAAGGAGGGGTGGGATTTTAGGGTCCTGAACCAGCAGCCCTAAATGGCGGCTGATGCCAAGATCAGTCAGAGAGTCTTGCTTCAGAGGTGAATTCACGCTTCAGGTAGGACATGGTCTAGTACCAGGCCTGTGGAGTTCTGCTGCACACTCTGAAAGCCTCTAAGCCTGGCGCTCGGTGCTCTTCTCCACATGGGGGGCTGCCCAGCCCCTGCACAGACCTCCACCAAACACAGAAAAATGCGCCGTGGTTTGTGTGGTTAGAATCTGCCCATGGATACAATGAGAGAATTTCATAGCAGCTCAAGATGTAGTGCTCTGATGCTCCGTCGTTAACGTTTAATCTGAATGCAGCTTGCTACCTTTCAGGGGAAAAAAAGGTGTTTATTTATTCTATTTGAAATAGCAGTTTTGCTGGATTCCTAGGGATTGTCCAAGTGTGTGTAGGCTGAGCTGCCACGGGATGGCACTGTTGCACGGAGCTGGCAGGAGAAAACTTGCCTCTTAAAGCCCACAGTTTGAAAGTGAGGTTAGGGGCAGTTACACGTGGCTATGGGATTACTGGCAAGCAAACTCTTCTGTAATGCTACACTCACATAGCAAGGCAGGAGATGTCAAAACCTGTGTATTCAAAAATTACTCTAATATTGTAATACTCCCTGGTAGCTGTCCAACCACTTGCATGTTCCCTCGCTACAAAAAAAGAGAGCTTGTTTTATAATGGATTTTGAGTTATTTAATTTTATTTATTTTAATTTATTTTTATGTAATATGAAATACCAGCAAACCCAAATATTTTAGTTGCTCTACACACCTTTATCTGCCCACATGAACACTAAGGATGTTGACTTTAGATTAACTCGTTGTCAGTAGGGCCTAATTTAAAACCAACTAAACCAAACTATTTTCATTATCACTATAAATATAAATGGGACTGCTAGTCTTAAAAATAATTTGCTCCTTTAAATCTTTTTACTTCTTTTGTTTTAAGCCATAGATAAAAGTTTGCATTTAATTTGATTGGTTACTGTATTTGTATTGGCTACCGTATTTTAGGAAACAATAGAAAATTGGAAGGTTGATTTTTTCCTCAATTCTAGAGCAAAAAAGAGGCAAATATTGTCTGTCCTTGTGCAATTCAGTCCTAAACCTCTGAATTCTTATACTTCTGTGAGCATATGCATTTGATACGGGGGAAAAAAAAGAGTTTTATTTTAATTATACTGAGAAATTGCACATTGGTATGAATTCAACTGGACTTCTGTGTTCTTTTTTCCCTTTCTTTTTGTTTTTCTTGAATGTTAGAGTACATAAATTGTAGAACAGTTACAGGCCTAGATTCTTGCTATGGGATTTCTTTCTGTTCATGTAAATTATCACAAAATTATGTTGCCTGCTGTCTATGGGATGCTTTGATCCAAAATTTCAGTCATTGTTTCCACATTTAGGGGCTGGAATGAACATCAAAGAAATGGGTGTACTGAATTTACTGAATGCCAAAGCAGTACAATAACATGCAAAGGATATAAGCAAATCCCAAAGGTAAAATGTGCTGCCAAATCTTGCACATAATAGAAGCTCTAAAGTGACAGTCTATCTTTGACAAATGCATAATGATATCAATGGCAAGGGAAGGAACTAGCATGCTGAAAGGTGAATAAAAGAGTTGGGAACAATTCACTGCATTTACACGTTTCCTCAGTGTGTTTTCACACAGCAAGGAAAGCAGATGAGACAAATGTATTTAGGTACTCATTGGAGAAGACTGTAAACCTGCTAAGGTTTTTTACTAACCTGGATATTGCCTTGGCTTATAATGAGTATTTAAAAACAAAATATGGCTAGAAACAATTCATATTCTGAAAGAAAAAAATACAAGCCATGAAGAATGTAAAAAATGGTTTATTCTTTCTTCCTTTGACAAGTTCACATTTAATGCCCATATGGTACTTGCAATATGCTGCTCTCTTTCCTGGTTGATGAATTCCTAAATGCTTCAAATAGTTGCAAAGGCAAGTTAAGGGTTCCATATGTATTCATCAGGTTTTGCACCACTGTGGACTAACAGGGTAATTTAAATGGGCACTATAATGTAAAAAAATGAGAATCACTGCAAAAAAAAGTCAATTTATCTTGTAAAAATCTGAACCCTACTTGTTACATTAATTTTATTTTCCTTTCTTTGAAAACAAAACAAAAACCAAAGCAAATAATAGCTGTAAAACCTTTAACGAAAGCCTTTCTTTTCCAGTATGTATGACACTTAGCAAAGGGTGGTCTCAGGTTATTTAGCAGATCCTAATGTGTTCTGGAGTACAGAGGTTTTTCCCAAGCCTACATGCTAATGTTCATCAGAGGAAGTTTTGACAGAGTCCCGCTGAAGTGCAGCACTGCTGCAGCCAGTCGAATACTCAGAAGGAAGTTCTGCTGTAATAAAACTTCAAAGAGAAAGCGATCGAGGACCTGCTCTTCCCCCTTTGGTTTTCTGCCCCATCTCTGGCAGCTGAATAGTCACCTCCAGTTTTCATAGGGCAAGAAAGCTACCTCTCTTGACTCCTCCCATTAGGTGACTGAAAGCATGTCTGACACATGTCAGGAATGCTGCTCAGGTGGTAGGTATGTATCCATCCAGCCAGCATTTTGGCCAGGTGATGGCCATATTCTGGTCATATGATAAAAAAATACTATTTTGTCTTTGACAAAGAGAGTGTCAGCCTTCTGTGGGAAAAAGGAACCTACTCTTCCCCTGGCTGTGGTTCCTGTACTCCAGCTACAGAGGTGTAAGGAGCAGTTTAATAGATCTAGGCA
>NW_010145814.1:26211-85990 GCF_000699245.1 Pterocles gutturalis | reverse complement strand
GCTCAGTAACTGAGGCAAAAGCTTCTGACTGGCATGGGGCTATGTCGAGACTGGAGGGAGTGTTTCCATTGCCTAATTACATGGATTTTCAGTTGCTGTTGGCTTTGGGGCAGACCATTAACACCTCAGGGTGCACTGTAACTTAGTTACTTGGGCTCTTGAAGCATCCCCAAGAGGCACGTATATGGTTTAAAGCTGCCTCTGTCTTGCTCTTTCTCCCCCTTTTTCTTTCCACCCTGAAACTACAGGTTTTCTGCTATGCTTTGGTGAAATGCACCAAATAATGTAATTCTTAATACATATAACATCCTGGTTTGTGCAAGCAATTAGGAAACTGAATGCTGTGCCCAGATGGGGACCTGATCCTGTATGCCTTGGCTCCAGTCCTGCATTAAATTTGTAGGGAGTGTGACCTACATTCTCTTCCAAAGAAGGCTGGGTAGAAAAGGACATCTGGTTTGGATTATTGTTGCTAGTAAAATCTCTTATGAAGCAGGGAAGAGAGCTGCAAGTGGTCAGGCAGAGATGCATCTATTGTCATAAACCAGGATATCTACAATCACCACTGAAGAAAATAGACAAATAGATAATGTAAACTAGATTAGGTGATGTCCAGTAATGAAGGAGGGAATGTCGAGTCTATTGCATTTTGTAGGCAAAGTGTCTGACCCCATGCCAGGCACCTGCTAACGTTGCGAATAGACCTGTTCTGACCACAATAAGAGTGCCTCAGTGATAATGAGGGAAAAGCTGAAACAATAAAAAAAACTGTGAAGTTCATGGATAGGCAACCACTTTTCCAAAAGAGGAAAAATGTTGGTGGCAAGTAACTCCCATCACCTTCAGGACAGCATTAACATCTCTTGACTGTCCCTAAAGACATATTGCTTCCCAGGAATCTGGGTCAAAGCATCACTATTTTTGCAACTCACCTGCTTCATTGATCTCTATTGTATCTTCCTCTCCTGTCACAAAGATACTGCTGCAAGTGGTGTGGGGCAGATCAAAAGATCCACAGAAAGGGGGCAGAGATATAGAGATCAGAAACTCAGGTGGGACTCCTGTGAAACCTCCCACTTGACCGTCAAGCCACAGCCTGAAGATGAATGTGTAGCTATGCCTATGTCACTGGTAGGATGTTAGGGCAAATATTGAGCCCACAGTAAAAGAAGAAAAATATCTTTGAACAGGCATTTGCTAACCTGGAAGGAATGGCTTTAACCTAAGAGTTAAGGAGAGAGCTAGCAAAACCCCAAATACTAAAACAAAAACCACCAACTTGCACAAGGGTCAAAGAACTACAAGTAACAGAGAGATGTTTATTCATCACAAAGGCACAAGGGCAAGAAACAAAACAGCAGGTCAGTCATGACTATCTTTAACAATCATGCTAATGGAAAAAATATAAAGAATAAACGAGAAAACCTAAACATCTTAGTAATTGGTCATGAATACAGCTGAATTGGCATAACAGAGACCTGGTTGGGGAATTCATGTGGCTGGAATATTAACATAAAGGATATAGATTGTTCAGAAAGGAGAAGCAGGTTAAAACCAAGGAAGGATATCATGTGCTCTGATGTCTAAAATCGAGCTCCAAGCATACACATGATGATAAATAAACAGACATAGGCAATCTCACAATTAGGGTCTACTATAAAGCATTAAATGTGGAAGATCAAGTGAAGGATATTTTTTATAATTAAGTAGCAGAATCTTCTAAGGGCCTGTGCTCTATGTGCTTTAAATATCAAACTG
Organism: Pterocles gutturalis; assembly: GCF_000699245.1. Lineage (NCBI taxonomy): Eukaryota > Metazoa > Chordata > Aves > Pterocliformes > Pteroclidae > Pterocles > Pterocles gutturalis. The sequence continues at coordinate 84,232 of NW_010145814.1, read as the reverse complement.
TTGGTAAAGGCATACTGTGAAACACATTGGTCAGCAAATTCTTGGTTGAATGCTAGTAAAAAGGAAGGTGAAACAGTCTTCCAGAAGAGTTGAGGGTTTTTTCCCCTAGAGGCTGTCTTCCAATTTTTAAGAGACTTCCTCAGATATTCACTTACTGCCTTTCCTTCAGGAAAAGGTAGACTTCAGGATCTTTTGGCTGAATAGATCCCAGGCACCCTCCCAGGTCTGATGATATCTGTGCTTTGCTCAAAGCAAGGACAGCAAAGATAGGAGGGAATTCACCTTCCCTGGCACTGTTGTACTGAATAATGAAAATACAGGGACCATGTCTAAAGCTCAGTGAAGATCAGGTTCATTTTAATCTGGATTCAGCTTAGCTGCTGAGTCATTCTCTTTGGGCTTTGAATTCAGTCAGACTTCTTTTAGTTTTTGCCTTCGTTAGATAAATTATTCTTGGAAGACATCTTTTCAGCCCCATGACTGAACTAGACCTCTCAGCCAGGACTAGCTAAGTCACAACTCATCTTTCTCAGTTTGCTGGTTGGGGGCCTATTTCACATCCTTTTTTCTGCTTATATTTGCAGGCTGCCTTCATAAATGCTGTATGCTGTGATCGGGGTGCACATTGTGACCGTGCCTTGACTCTTTAAAATCCTGGAAGGTGTAGTGTCTCAGGGAGACAAAGAATGGACTTCATTGTCAGGCAGTTAATTTTTAGTGCTTATAAGTTGCTGTTTCTCTTAGTCAAGTAGTGTTTGTTTCTGATTTTCATGGACATTGAAGGGATCTGAGCAAATGTTCAGTACTTTCCTCTGTGTGAATGCTAAAAAAATTAGGTCTGAGGAATGTACATAAAATATTACACTATTCCATTGCAGAACATCAAGGGCAACGTCACCTGGGTGATGTGATTGTAATAGACAGAACTCACAATGCATAGGAAGAGAAGAAGGTAAAGCAGCAAAAGTAAAGCAAGTCTTTAGGAAGATAAACAGATAAGCTCTTCTGAAGTTAGGCAATTGGGAAGTAAGCTCAAGAGAACAGGATATATGGTGCTGTGACAGCTGAAATATTTTGTACCTTTTATTGGATCGGACTCTACTAGATGCATCGACTGTAGCAGCTGGCTAGTGTAATTAAGACAAGCTAAAAAGGGTAAAACCTCCACCTAGAGTAAAATAAGGAAAGGACAAAGGTTTTTAATTTTTTCGCACATTTCTTAATTATCTCGGAAGTAAGTTCATCAAGGCCACCTCAGATGTGCTCCTTGTTTGGAGGACACAGGGAAGACCAATCAGAAAAACTGTAAAAAGTCAAATGTAATACCAATTCTTTCAGAAAGGGGGAAGAATAGCAAAGGAATTCTGTAGCCACATGCATATTTATCCAAAGATTTTTTCCATAATTCGTAATGAATTTTTAAGCCCCAAAACATGAGAAGGAAATAAGTAGCAGCCAATGTGAATTTGTGAAATTCATCCACTTGGTTAACAGGATTTTGTCAGTAACTAATCATGTCAAATCAATTTCACTTCCTCTTAAAACAGGGTAACTGGCCATAAGTGGAAAAGTGATAGGTCACAGGTATTATACAATCGCAGAATCATAGAATGGTTTGGGTTGGAAGGGACCTTAAAGATCATATAGTTACAACCCCTTTGCCATGGACAGGTATACTGTGTTCCATTATATTGTCTTGAACAACCATCTCAGCATTGTTTAAGGCCTGAGCTTGTGTATTATGTCAGGTTTTGGGGGCACCAAACTCCTAGGAAGACACAAGGTAGAGTCCAAGGGGGAATAACCAGGTCACAATAACATGACATATATGAAAAATTGCAAGAGGTATATTGTATTTATTTCTCTAGAATAAAGAAGACAGATGGGCCATAAGAACAGCCTTTGATTTTATTTACAACTGTGTTTTACAGGAATTATTTGTTCTCTCTGGTAGATAGAACAAATTTGCTCTGGCAAATTCAAATTAGGCCTTAGGAAAAAGCTTTCTGCCTCTGAAGATGGCAAAACTGATTTTTTGAGAGGGCTGTGGAGTCTTCATCACTGAAAATGTTTAAGAATAGGTTTAAGAGGAACATCTCTCATAAATTAAACCTGTCTAGAGAGAGGGCAGAAACCTCCTGAGGAAGTCTTATTTTCCAGTGATTTCCAGACACAAAGTCAAATGTCTGTAAGCTGCAGATTCTGTGCCATTCAAGGTAGTAGATGTGTTTACAGTGCAAGAGCATATCCATGCTTTGCCTATCATGGGTAGCAGCAGCAACTAGGATACACCGTTGGGTTAGAAGCTGAAGTGTCTAGCCAGGATCCCTGGTATGCTCTGGTTTTACTCACACTAATTGACATTCTTTGTCACCTGTGCTGCAGTCAGTCTTCTCCTGTGGAGATGCAGATTGGTTTTAAGCTTTTTTTTTTCTTTTTACCAAGTCCTTTACTGTCCTTATGTTTTCTCCGTTCCTGTGCAGCTTTCTACAGGTGATAGTGAGTAATGATGAAATTTAGCTTAGGAGAAAGTTTTGCCTGAATATACAGTCTTTTGGAATTGTGATTAGAGTTTCCAGAGAGCCAGGTAAATTAGAGCATTTGGCCTTTCCATTGTTTCAGACCTTATTATTGAAGTATCTAAACGTTCAAGAACATAAAAATGTACAAATGCGTGTTAGTCAAATGGAAGTAGTAAGATTTTTCTGGCATGAAAAGGACAGTATTTATGAGTTAATTTGATCAGAGAAGAAAAGTATTGAGTAGGTGACGAAGTAAAAATGATGACTGTGTATTATGTTTTTGCCATGCAGCTGAACAAACACATTCAATGACGGGCTTTGGCAGGAGCTGCAAAGATGTTCTTGACAATGGCATGAATAAATATTAGGTGCTGTACACAATTCACTGCATTCCAGGCCTTGAGCAAAACCAGGTGAGCTTTGCCTGACAAATGTGGAAGAAACAATGTAAGCATGCTGGGAAAATGTAAACATCTACAGTATTCTCCCCAGCTGCTTTGCTGTAATATTTTCATTTGCATCAGCAACAGCTCTGTCATTTTTTATCTGCTCCACTTTCATTGCACTTCTAGGAATCAATTAAACTCACAGCTGCTTTAGAGTTCATGGTAGGCACTTCAATAATATTGCCTAAATGAAGGACATTATACCTGCTAAACAAAATATACTGAATAGGTTTAATTTCCATTGCTGCAACTAGTTTACAAAAGTATGAAGGAAAGTAAATACTTTGAGATTCTTGATGGTCAATACAGAAGCAGAGGATGTCTCCTAATAAATTAAGATGGAAATCAGACGAAACTAAAGAGAGGCTATACAACATGGATGTGGGCTATGACAAATAAGTAGTACTAAGACAAAAGCCTGACAATATAGCTATTAAAAGAATGAGTATGACAATATGGAGGAGAATTTCCTTTTACAGATTATTTTTTCTTCAAAGCTGTTTTACAGCTGTAGTCTCTTGCTGGAACCTACAGCAGTATTGGTAGCTCAAACACAGTCGACTGTTTGCTGAGGAGAAAACAGATGGGAACAGTCTGCAGAAGTTCTCTACTCTTTATTCTGAGTCCACTGAGGAAAATTTAAGGTTGGTCTTCACTTCCTCAGTGTGCAAAGGGGTAATGTCAACAGTACTGCTTTTTCATCTTTGTTTTTGTAATTTAAGAATATTCTTATTTAGTGTTGCAACAGTTTCCACTGACAAATAAAAATTAGGCTAAATGCTGAATTTTCTCTCATTAGTTCTATTTTCTACTGGTGTTATTTGCAAGTGTGCAATGATCATTTCAGAAGTGCTACTCTTAATTGTATTCTTCCTTCTGTGTCACTCCAGAAAGCAATGGGGTCAGTCTACGTGGAATCTTAAAGGCAAAGCTGATGTGGTCTGATGCTTCTACATGGGATAACAATGTCTCTTCTTCTTTATAACATGATGTGTTTGTGTGCCTGAGTTTCTTCAGGGGGTCCGAATAAGAATAAGCCTCCAACAGAGAAATCATTGGCTTAGCTGGGAAGGAGAGAGAGTTTATGTCACTTCTGCAGTTCCTTTTCTGGAATGAGTCCCAGGCATAATTCAGAGCAGCTTCAGACTCCTTGACTATCTCTAGCCTCATGGGGATGTTTTAGCAGCTAAGGACAGATGTGGTATTAAGCTGCCCAGCCATAGCTCCCCGTATTCACTTGTTCTCCCTGTTTTGTGAGGGATATGAGTGTTTGTGAAGATGTGTATCAGCTTCCTGTGAGAACTTCAAAGGTACTGGGCCTGGCACATTTTATTTGTGCCTTTTTTTTTTTTTTTTTTACTGGAAATAAACAGAACAAAGTGAAAATCCATCTTGTGGCTTTGGCTTTCTCTCTTCTGTTCCTTTCAGAACTGAAACCAATGGGCTAGAACCCTTAAAACACATAATGAGAATAGCAGCAAACAGCCTACAGTGACATACTGGTAAAAAAGTCTAAAGACTCTGTTTTTATATATACACCTTAGTTGTAAAGATGATAGCTGTTGAAGTGAAAATACGTCTCTTCAGTCTAAAACAGTTTGGGTAGCTGAGGATTTATGCTATATTGCTATCTGTGATTATAATTTCCTCTTTGAATATGTGCCATTTGGTTTTCTCCTCTAAGTTTTTAGTGATGGTTGATTTGCTTGAAATGACCAATATATGTCTTGTATTATATTTGTTCCTTAGTTATTGTCTGTTACTAAATAATTTGGACAGTAACTTTCTAGCTCAAAAGGCTCCCAGAAAGGCAGATCAGGAGACATCCTGATCTATTTGCAATTGCATATTGCATGAGGAAAGTGGAGAGTTTATTCTGAGCCTCAGTTGAGAGATTACTTCATCAGGCCACTGTTATACCCCTATTAGAACCATTTTCAAATACGGGGTACTAGGGGAAGTTTTTCTGAACTAATTATGTCTCACCTATGGACACGAATGGAGACCTTATAGCAGCCTTCCAGTACTTAAAGGGGACTTATGGCAAAGATGCGTAGGGACTCTTGATCAGGAAGTGTAGTGGTAGGATGAGGGGTAACGGCTTTAAGCTGGAAGAGGGTAGATTTAGGTTAGATATTAGGAAGAAATTCTTTACTGTGAGGGTGGTTAGACACTGGAACAGGTTGCCCAGAGCAGCTGTGGATGCCCTATCCCTGGAGGTGTTCAAGGCCAGGATGGATGAGGCTTTGAGCAACCTGGCCTAGTGGGAGGTGTCCCTGCCCATGGCAGGGCCGTTGGAAGGAACTAGATGATCTCTAAGGTCCCTTCCGCCCCAAACCATTCTATGATTCTATGATATTTTCAGGAATGCTTGGCAAGCTAAGAACTTAGCTTTAAAAAAAAAAAAAAAGAAAAAAGAAAAAAAGAAAAAAAGCGTATACTTGAGAATTCTAGTCCTAATTACAATTTTTGTGACAAACTTGAAAGTTTGGGCCCCAGAATCTTAATAAGGTAATATAATGTTTGCTTCATTTGTTACATTGGGTCTGTCTAGAGATCCATCGCTTGCATCATATCTCACTGGGAACATCAGCAGCATGTGCATGGCATCTGTGATTGTCACAAACACATGTTGGACACAGAGAAACACCTTACCAACACAAAGCAACACCTTTTCTGAGATACTTTACATGCTTCCCCTATCTGCTGTTACGCAGGAGGCCTAAGCACACCCAATCTGAAAGAATTCCTCACTAAGAGGGGACTTCTGTGCTTCTGAGTAGGGTCACTATTGTGAATCACCTACAGGAAAAATGTTGAAATGTTCCCATATATGAATCTTGGGGGGCAGGTTGCTATCCTATTATACAAATTATAAACATACTAAATGAAACCTAATTTAAGAAAAGAATAGCAAGGTATCACTAACAGGTTAGCCAGTTGTAAATCTTGAATATTGACTTGCAGATATTTGACTTTATCCTGTAGTTGTTAATTGCAGAATTTAACAGCATCCAGTGGCAAAATTTTGAATAAATAAAGCTGTGGTTCAGCATAAGTATGTTTTCAGGGTTTCAAACTGTTCTTAATGTAAAACCAATACCAATTTTTATTTATGTTAATGAAGGCTGTGTTGGTAAGTTACAGGGTAAGCAGACTGAGTGAACAGGAGCAACTCTGAATCTGATTTAAGCGCCAGAATAAGTGAGCACTTTGATTAGAGGAGATATGAATACCCTCAGGATATGAAGGGGGCACAGAACAATTTCTCAGTGCTTTTGCTAAACTTATGCCTACTCATGCAACCCACTTATTCCTGGAGATGTTGCTTAGGCATTGATATTTATCTGGTTTTGTTTCTTGTGTATCAACTATGACAACACTTAAATAAGGCTGGTAGGAGAACAGATGCTTTCTTATTATTTATGGTTATACTAGTAGGCTCAACTGTGTTTTTTAATTTAGGGGTTTTTTTTATCTTTAGTTATTTTTTTAATCAAATATCACTGAATGGTTTCAGAAAGCCCTTAAAGGCAGTTATTTAAATAGCTATTGCATCTGCAGGTACATAACTTTTTCCACTGGCATAGCCATGTTTTGAAAGATAGTGAAAGTTAACTCTTGATTTCATTGCAGGGCATTTAAAATTACAGTTAATACTTGTAATGAATAACTTTGGTACTGACTGAGATTTAAGTGTGATTACACTGCCAGAAAGAAAAGTTCTTGACTCTGTATGCTTCCTCTTTATTTCTACAGAGTTAGAGGAATGGTTCAGTCACTGAAAATACCAGGAAAACTGCTGACCTATATTCAGATCTTTGCTCTTCTAACTTGCACATTTATGTCCTGAAGGATTTTGTTGAGTCAGTTATTGCACTGATTATAATACATTTGGGTTTATATTTACAAAACTCCTATAGAAGCAATTGTTCTATGGATACTGCTCAGGAATGTTATATACATGAGCAGCAGTAATGACATTAATTTGTGGTTGGTTAGTAATACACAGCTGATCACAGTACTGAAAGGGATAACTCTTGGTCTGTCTCTCATACTCTCTAAGAGATATACAAGCAAATAAGAGCTCATAGCTGACAGATTGTGAGCTGTATGAATGGAGAAGGAATGTAAGAGATATGAAAAAAAAATTCTGTTTGCATTATTACATTAATGTCTCTTTAAGGATTTTACTCTGAAAAATTATTCTATGTTACTTTTAGTATTAGATAAATTAAAATCAATTTTTTTATTTCAAAGACAGAAGTTTTACAAAACCTGTGGTTTCCCAGTTTCATAAGTTCCCACAATGGTCCAGACTCCCAAGCCATAGAAAAAAGCACTCCATTTCTCTAAGCTACTGTGTGGTTTCTTGGCAACTGATGATAAACAGATATTGCTTGTTAGGAAATCTGCCTTCTTTTTTTTATTTTAGATGTAATCTGGAATGAAAACCAATGATGTCATCATACAGGCTCCAAAAATAACAAATAAAATAATATTTATAATATAACTTGGGATGTAATATTAGATTAAGTCTTTAGGCTTACCCACATTACAGCAAAAGGCATAACATAAGTTTTCCAACTGCAAGTAACAATGTCAAAAAAAAAAAAAATCAGACTCCAGACATTGCCTCCCTCGTGCCCATTTGTTCCTGGATGAGAATAAAAGTTGCCTTCTAACCTCAAGTGCTTTGTACTGTGATATGTGGCAGTATGAGACCCTGAGATAGCTTTGGGTCCCCAGCTCAGATCCTTCTAGATTTAATAAGCAGAGAAGGGAAGTGTGATTTCTTACTTGCCTGAACGAAGAGGGCACTACCCTTTTATGAGAGCTGGAACTAGCTGAATAGGAACTTTAAGTAAAAATAAAAAGTTTATGAACCTTCACCATCCTCTTGTAGGCTGGAAGACATGAAGACGATCAAACCCAACCCATGGATATTGACAGACATATTTAAAAAGAGAGAGAAGCTCTCTCTTTTTTGGATAGCTCCAAAGCGATCTTAGATATTTGAGACAAATGATAATGCCAAATAAAAATTAGGTCATATAGACACCAATCACAACTACAGTTTCTAGGAAATTATTTCATAATCAGATATATTAGCAAAGGAAAACCAGCAGACAAGGAAGGATGCAGGCAGACACTAAGAAAGAGCTCAGAAGCAGAATGCCTTGGGGCAGAGAACTCAGTGGAAGGCCAGATTAGGGAAACATGCACAAAGAGAGTATTTGTTCTGATTCTGTTGATTTTGCATTAATTCTTCATTAGCGTGGCTGTCTGGAACAATATATTCTGAATACTATAAAATCTTCATTTTGAGAGAAATGAACCTACAGGTTCCTAAGTGTCCAACAATTTCAGCTCCTGTTTTAGTCATTGGGAAAATTTCAACCAGGTTGAATGAACACCATTAATTTAAAAATTTCACTAGAATTTGATGTGAGTGATTTTGTGTTCCAATTAAAAGAAGCTGATGCAGGAACTGGTAAAATTATGTCTTCCATGCTTTGGAAAATACTTTTTCTGTATTCTGAACAAAAGAAAATATTCACTAAACCCATAAGCCACTTCTTTGTTGCTACTTCGGATTCTAACACTCCTATGAAGTTTCCTAGGAGGACATAAGATATTTTAAAATGTGGAAAAATATAGATTCAAACTTTGAAAAATAAGGCCTAAACAGCTAAGATATTATTGATGAATAGAACAGTGTAAAAATCCTAAATACACTGTTCTAGATGGAACCAGACTGAGATTTTTTTTTTAGTAAATCGTTAACTGTGAAATGAAGTATGTCAGCGTTTGAACAGTATTTTCTTACTGATAATTAATTGTGAAGAATTATGAAAAACTGAGGAAGCAGTGCCTTCTTAGTAGACCAGGATTTTCTAGGAAAACCTTTACTCTCTGCCAAAAGTTTCCCGTACAACTATTTTCATCCTTCTTTAAAGGGTAGATTGTGTTCTCATCTTGAAGTACAATTTAATGCAAATTTTCTTCAGGAAAAATGGCTTAGACAGTTACAGGTGAGTAATTCTATCATGCAACAATATTTTTTGGGGGGGAAAAAAGCCTTCAAACCAAAAAAAGCAAAAAAAAAAATCATGTCCTTGCACTGTAGCAAGAACATATAATTGATAAAACTGTAGAGTAAAATAGTCACCTGCAGCCCTTAAACCAAAGAAATTCACCATAAGCATGAAAAATTCTGCAGGAAAATAACATTAAAAATAGTAATAGAAATACTGTTCCCGCAGTTCCTTTGTTTAATGGATACATTTTAAACATCAGGGGCACACTCAAAGATTGACTCGAACTCTCTCTGCGCTGCTTTGTAGTTAATGGCAAACAGGACTTCAACCGCAGGTCCCAAGCTCTATATTACTTCTTTAACTAGCTAAATAAATACCTGGTACAGTTTAACTCTGCAGTTTCACATTCTTCTTTTCCAGCAATGATGTTTAGAGAGTTTCTGTCCTCAGCTGGTTTTTCCTGACCCGAATCTGCCTCTCTAGTAGTTTTGATGCAAATCTTTTTAAAGAGGTGTAGGAAAATAGGTGAGGGATTAGGCTCAGATTAAAATATTCTTCAGCTTTGTCTACTTCTCAGTGCTATTTTAAATTGAAAGCCAGTTCATTGAAACACTTTCTGTGTGTCCCTACAAACAGTTATGTCAGCACAACGGAAAGGATGGGGCAGGGCAGGAATGAGGGTTGTGAGCAGGATAGGGAGTTACTTAAAGTGGAATTTCTACTGACAATCATTAGAGATTGTAGCTGTATAGCCATCTGAAGCAGAAAAAAAGACTTGGCACCAGAAACTTAGTCTCAAAGGATAAGAAAAATAAGAGAGCAATGATTAATTCAGTAGAAGTACAGTAAGATACAAACAGCTCACATCAGCGCACCTGTTCCCCACTATTTGGCACAGCATAAAATAAGAGATTAAATGTTTCTTTCTATATATATATTATCTGGTGGTGCATGTGTGTGAGAACACACATATGCAAGCATGCACATGTGCGAGTCTCTTTTTTTTTCCCCTCTTGGTTGTGGTGTTTGGCATGGGAACTGAGCAGAGAGATCTGGAAGCAGGAAGTGGAGGTGGCTACTGATGTGTAAGATGCTGCTGGATCTGGTCCTGTCAACAACAATCAGAGAAGGAGACTGCTAGAAATAGGGGCTTGGGTGTGGTTTTGATTTAAGATATGTATCTGGACAATTAAAGTGAAAAAAATATTCATTTTGAGGAATGGAACTGTGACAAGTTCTGTCAACTTTGACTATTATTTTTTGAGATAGTGTTTTTAAACAGGGATGTAAACTTGTACTACTTACATCTGTAGTCTGCATAATGCAAGCAGCCACTCAGAAACACAAAGATCTCACTCTAAATTTCCCAGATTGGAACTTGTAATATTTAGATTACAATTAGTTCATATGACAACCTGGTAGGATTTTTATATGAATGGCTTCCTGAATTTTTAAGGTTATATTCATTTCTTTCTAAGTTTTGAAAGTAAGAGGTTGATTTAATTTGTTTTCAAGAAGCTGTTCAGTTCATTTGCTTTTCTTATGAAGTATGTATCATCTCCCATTTAATTATTTTTGGTTGAGCACAAAAATTATTGTCTATTTTCTGTGGTAGCTCCTATCCTTCTCTTGTAGCTGCATGTATGACTGCTGTAACCTTGTCTGGAGGACACTTCTTTAGTGTCAGTAGATTTGTCTTTAAATTTTTATGTGAAGTTGTGTGAATATAGAAGGGAACAGAAATCCAATCGGTACTTTTTTTTAGGTGTTATTATTTATTTTAAAATGAATTTATTTGACAAGTTGTAGGCTTGACTAGATCCTGCAAGAATGTTCATGTGAGAAACACAACTTCTCAGCTTGGCTCCCAGCGTCCCTGAATACACTGGGCATCCTTTGGAGGATGTGTCCCCTGCTGGCCTGGGCAGCCTCCCTGCCTGGTGGAGACGTACAAGATCTTCCACGGCCATTCTCTCTCCAAAACAGCTGGGTGCCCACTGTGATCCCAAAGCTTACTCGGGTTTTCACTACTCGCTACTTACCCCTCTGAATATCCCAGCACTGCCCTGGCTGTTCTGTACTTTGCCAATGTGTGCCAGGAGTAATGGACATCTGCATCTTTGTGATACTGACTGAGCGAGGGACTATTCCTGTGAGCTGCTGAGCTGGTGGTAAGTGTGAAAGTGTGGTTAGCCAGGAGCTGGGTGACAGTAAGCAGCTTTGATGGAGTAAGTTGCTGGTGAGGCAACAGCTGCTCGAGGATATGTGAACCAGCCCTGGGTGTGCTGTGCAGGGGATGGAGCTGCAGATCACTTGTCCTCCGATGTGCCTTTCCATGTGGGCTTAAGAGGCAGGCAGCCTCTTATGGGTGATGTGAAACCTATTGGTGGATTCATGGAATAGGCTTTTCTCACAGATGCTTTCCACAGTGCAAGTGTATTATTTCTGCTGCCTGCTGGCCTTAGTGAGGAACTTTCTAATTGTTTTTCATCTTAACTAGCCCTGTATTGCTTTAGAAATTTCATCAGCAGTTTTGCTGAGTGCTTTAATTGTGTTTTCACCACCTATGTAGTTTCAGTAACACTGTACTATCTTAGGGGAAGTCTATTAGCCCTGTTTCAGTCATTTGTTTAATTGTCATGTTAATTATTTTTTCCAGAACTATACATGTTTTTGATAATACACTGGATTTTTCATGTGTCAGCTCTTTGGACAAAGAACCCCATCTGATTAACTCTTTGTTCTTTCTTTATTCATCAGCCACTTTTTTTGCTGTTGTTGTTGTTGCCAATTTTCAAACTGGCAAAAAATAAATGGGTTCACAGGTATTAATTACACTGAAGTCCATCAGTGCTGGATTCAGAGTTGAATGAGTGAAGACAGACCTTATAATTCCTAGATAGAGGGACAAGGTAGAAAGTAGCTGATAAATGGCTGTATTGTGCTCTTTTTAGTTACAGAAGACAGAAATAATTTTCTCTATGTGTGCTGCTATTATTATTAAGCTATTATAAAAAACAGGATCTTGTCTCCCAAGTTTGAGATGATACCTTCTGTTGGGTTGTCATTTTATGTGCTTATGTATGTATGAACTGCAGATGACTATTCAATAAATCCATTTTTCTTGTCATTAATATTAGAAGATTTCCAACTTCCACTTGCATGCTTTATTTATGATCAAGTTCTTGCAATCAGAAATGTGATCTTTAATAAAATGAAATGTATGTGTCTGATGGAAAGAAACATTAATCATGCAGAAAGCAACCAATACACATCTATTTTTTTTTGCCATATTGTCACATAGTATTTTTATAGGTTAATCATGATTTGTAAGTAATATGTAAACATATTTTCAAAGAAGCACTTTCCTTTAATGCACTGTGAGTCCAAATAAACAACAGTATGTTCAGCTCCCTCTCCTATTCAGAGAGCAGGGCAATCCAATGTCCACTTACCTCTGCTTTGCTGCTGAGTATTTCTATTACCTTGCTGTTGTGGATACCAAACTGATAGGCCTGCGGTTCCTTAGAGGGTACATTTTAAACATCAGTACCACAATGAAGTGACTCCAGTTTTCCATAACATTACTGAAAGTTAGCTCATTCTTTGTAATAATCGTTAGTGCTCTCTTGAATGCATATAAATGATTGGTATTGGTAGTTCATTTATTTACACTATTCCATCATGCTTAAAACCTACCTCCTGCAAAACAAGTAATCTGTGAGTTTGTTAATATCGTGCTTATGGCAACTTGAGAGGTTTATTTAGCAGTGCACTCATTTTAGAGCTTATTCTTTGGGCAAAGAACATTTTCAGACCACCAACCTTTCTATTGAGTGAACTGTACTGTGTTTAAATCATACAAATATGAATAACATAAATGAAAAAAGTGTATTCATGGCAAAGCTGTAACAGCCAAGAAGGTGTGAATGAAAAATGACTGAAATGATTCTTTGAATAATTGCATTAATTTCTAGAGGAATTAATTGCAGTTATCATTCTATCCCTTTTGTGCTTGCTGTTGTCAACAGCCACTAATCAGTTGAATGTCACAGGCCCACACATAAATGTGGAATGACCGGCACAGTCTTCTTGTCCTAGGCTCAGTTTGGCACTGCTATGCACAGCTGACTATGGTTGGCCATTCAAGCAGCAGAAAAAGTGTAACAGGCTCAGTCAGGTCTAGGCAGTGCAGCTCAGCCCTCAAATTCTGAGCAGTTTGTGTTACCTAAACAGATGAAAAAATTAAAATTGTACAAATAACTGTTGTGTGTCACTGATGGAGCATGGCTTTCAGTGCTGGATGTGGATGCTCGCCACTGGGTGGGTAAAACAGAGATATTCCCATCACCTGTTCCTCCCGCTTGTATGGTGACTGCCACACGCACCGTAGTATCACCTCAACGTTGGATAAAGCTGCAGAAGCATGGGGTCATCCTGGTACTGGAGACCATGCAGGGCTTTGGCACAGGAATGGTTTTAGTGTGCTGAGCACCGTACTATCAACACTAAATTCTTCAGAGGATGGCGAGAACTTTAGGCAAAGGTAAGCCTGAAAGCTCAGGCCCCCTGAGGTTTTGATGGCTGGGGGATTGTGAGTGGATGTGGGCAACTGAGGATCTAAATTTTGAACTTGGGTGACTATGATGGCAGCTGGATCCTATGACCACTTGAATCCCATCCTTAGTCTTCAGTGAGCTGGAACTTTGTTTCTATGGGAAAAGCCCTGAGGACAAGATCCTTAATAGCTGTAAATTGGCATAATACCACTGGGTGTGTTCAAGCTCACGTAATTTACACTACAAGAGGATTTGGCCCTCTGTCTTTAGTTGGAGTCTGCTGTAGTCAAATCAGCAAGTAGCGGGTATTAGAGGCAGCTCATTATGGAGAAGCCATATTCACCCGTATTCTCTCTCTGGGAGGTCTTACTATTGTTCTTTCATTATTTCTGTAGCTGTATCAATGCAGAATAGAGGTCACTCCTACTTAGAAAATTTAGGCTGAAGCTACACCACAGAAATTCTGGCTGATGAGGCTCCGCTTTGGGCTGGGGCCTACGTGTGTGGGAGGAGGGATTTGCAAAGCTATGCAGCTGCCCAGGGAGAATATCTGTGCAATCTAAGGATTTTTGTCTTCCCTTTCTTTTATTTCTCCCTTCCCCACATTTATTTTCTTCAACTCTTCCTTTCTTGCTTAGTTAAAGAACTGTTCCTGTTCAGCAGCCTATTCAAGATCCATTCAGGACTGTTGCTTAGTGAAATACAGAACTGCAGACATAGCAGGACAAGCAGAGCTTTTAAATAACTGATGGCTGAAAGGCACTACTGGGCAGTGCTAATTGTACACAGAGTATTGCCCAACTGCACTGCTCTATTTGTCATTGTATATATTTTATAACCCTTTGTTAGCCTTGAAAATTTGCTTAGGCTGATACCCAAAACTCAAAATTGGTGCCACAATTTTAATTGAAGTATGAAAATATTCCAAAGCCCTGCTCCCTCTCAGCGGTGACTGTGGTAAATTCCCTGCAATTAAGAAAACTCCCAAGTGGTCTCCTCAAAATGCTGCTGCATATTGCTTCAAATTATGGACCAGAAGTTTTGCATGATTTTATGCAGTAGACGTACTCTCAGGGGAAGGACTCTGGTGAAGTAACTATTTTACTTCAGAGAAAATCCTATAAAACTTTCCCATCATTTTCCTGCCTTTTGATACTAATTTACAATAACAATAGCAAGAAAAATCAAAAGTGTTGAGGAGGGGGTTAGAAACAGCCCTGGTTTTAGGCTGTTTAAACATAAGCAAAAAGCTCAGAAAGTCCATGCTGTGAATACATGATAGTTTTACTTGCATTTTGCAAGTGAGGCTACCCTTGTGAGTTTTATGTGACACTTTACCACCAATATCCATCTTCTATAGCATATACAGCTGACAATAAACTTCAGTGGGAATTTGGTACATCATGCCTGCATTTATGCATTTCTTCTCCAACTAGAACTTAGTAATTACAAGATTCGCAGCTTCCCAGAAGTGAGGAAGGTGAATTTAGTGTAGAAAAGTTACCCGTGTTACTCTACTTCTGTGGCTTTTAGAATTGGCATACCATAACCCAAATAAGACATGTACTAGAGAGGTAGAGCACTGAGATATACTGATTATACTGATACAACTACAGTGATATAATTATACCAGTACAGTAATATGAGTAAATTTTTCTGTTTAAGCAAGCTTCAAGTCAAACCTTTAACATTATTAAATTGTAGCTTTGTATTATGAACAATAATAATGTACAGAGTTTCAGATAATAGAAATATTTAGTCTGTCCACAGGGGGCCAGAACAGAATTATATCCTCAGAGTGTATTAGTGCTTTGTTTCTTCTAATTTTAAAGGTCTCAAGGGAATGGAGCTTTCACCATTTCCATAGAGACACTATTTCACAGCCCATAGATCTTTCTGTCAGGAATATTCATCTTACAGTCTCAAATTTTTCCTTTTATGCAAGTTTGGTAGCATTTTAAACTCCTTTGGGTAGCTTTATATGAGACAGGTGAAAGAGGAGGAATTAGAGAGACGCCAAAAACAGTGAAGTCTGAGGACAGCTCTAAATTATTTCCTCATTAAAAAAAAGGTTACAGCACCACAGGTTGGATGTTGCTCTCATCAGCACCTTTAACAGTTCAAATGCTGCTACGATATATGTAAACTTAAAAAGATCTTAATGTCAAATGGAGCAGGAATTTTACAAAAACAAGCAAAATTTCTTCTAGAAATAAGAGTAAAATATAATTTTGATTCACTCTAGTAGATTTTTTTCACATAATCTAATATATCAGCTTTAAACCTCAATAAATTTTTGCTGGTTTATAGACAGCAAGACCTTGCAATGAAATGGAGAAGTGGGAGTTAACTTTAAAAACATACTGGCTTTCTCCCAGGCAGTGAGTGCTGACAAGTATAACCATATTACTAAAATCACATCAACAATGTGATGTATTAAATAAAAACATGATCGTCTACAGCCAAAGTAGTTTGTATTTTGTCCATGAAAAAGCATTGTGTTACATCAATCTGTCCAAAAAATGGGGCACATCAGAAAACAATGTTAAGAAGGCTTTTAAAACACATCATTGAGATTACAGCACCTTTAAAAATAAACAGCACTGAATACCAACACAGGTAAAATGTCATTGTGAAACCCAGATCTGAAATTCAACGGCATGCTTTATGGCTTTCCAGTGTGTGATAAAATCTGTTCACCAGATGTACTATCTGTCTCCTGTGTAGCATACTTGAGCATCATCTAGGCCTGAGGCCCATTTATTTCATGTAATTGCCTTCCCTGTGCACACCTTAGGGCACCCTAATCCTCCATTTTATTTCAGGCACTGTACAGGGTACCATCTGGTACTGTTAAGCTCATCTCATTTTATTGCACCATTGCAGTGGCTGTATCCAGCCCTTACAGCGTTCTTCCAGTGAAGAGGAAGTTCACTTACTGCCAGATATTTATTTTTGCCAGAAATAAAGTAGCTTTTAACTATACACATGCAGAGTTCACATGTATGTCAATCTCGCCTGAAGTGCAGGTCACTGCTTCTCACCCCACGTGGTTAAAAATAAATAAATGGTGAGTAGTGATATTCAGGTACAGCAGCAGTGCTGGGATGGTGTTCTCTTCTGTTAAGAGTAGGAGATCTAAATTCTTCTTTACTCCTCTGAGTAATAATGTCTTTTTAGTATCTCATTTTTATTATTTCTATTAAAATGAGCAAAAAATATTGTATCACACCTTAAAAAGGCACCTTACAAGAGTAGTTTAATATTTAAAGGTAGCAACTGTACATCATTACAAAGTTTGTTTGCTATTTTGGGCCCAAATTTACTTCTGTAGATCACATTCCTACTGTTATCCTCTTGTTTATTCTTGTAAAACATTGCCATTAAAAAAATTGAACTTGATATTATAGAAAACTTCATCCATTTCTAGGTTCCTCTTAATTGTCTGCCATTTTTAATGGTCTCCCTCCTTTTGAGTCTTTGTCACATTTTTTAATGGTCCATTTTTTTTTAAACTCCCTTTTGTGCCAGTAATTTTGTGCTCTTGGTTATTGCTACTTAATGTCTAACTACCTGCTTGTGCCTACAAACGAGGGAGCTGGAAGTCTAAGTGCCATTAATTGCTCCCACAGTTTTCATGAGCAAAAAGGGAACCTGGGTTTTCATACTCTGAATTTTGCTGGCAATAGGTTTGAAGCACATCAGGTTTCATAGAGCAACACTGTTGTCTGCTGTAGAGACAAATTTTACTTTCCTGTAAACTCTGCTGACTTTGGAATGGTTGCATGCCAGTAAGGCAGACCTGAATTACCCTCGTTGCTGCAGCTCTACCACTGTTGGAGAGAAAAGAAAAATACCTTTGCTAAATTGGGGTGGAAACATCGTGTTGAAACATATTTGGCACCAAGTCAGACACCCTACAACAAAATACACAAGCTTCAGTGTTTCTTAGATGTGTGAAATAAATCCTATTCCTGATGTCAACGGCAGCATAAATGAAAAAAAAAATAACTGCTTTTCTCCCCCAGGCTTTTTAAAAACTAAATCACATTTTCATTGTGTCCTTTTCCCCTAGTGCTTTCTCCCTAGGCAACTTCAAGACCAGATTAAGGTTATCTGGATGCAGTGTAACACCTTCTCTCCTCCCTCCCCCTCTGTAGCTCTGTCTCCTCTTTGGAGCAGTAGTTGGGCAGGTTATCATCATTTTAAGAAGTATGTATAAGTGTCACTTGCGAGCAATAGTTATGTTAGGCAATGCTTCCAGATGGAGCTCAGGCAGTGTAGATTTGCCCAGTAACCACAGCTAGGGGTGGCATCGCCCTGGACAGTAGCAGAGGTTCCCTTCTGCCAAAAGACAGAAATGTCCCACTTCTTTCAAGTAAGGTTCCAGGCTTTCTGCAAGCTCTGGTTGATGCCATTTCCCCAGTGCCACTCAGTTCATGTGTCACTCCTCTCAGCTCTGAAAATCTGAATGAAACATTGATGTGATTGAATGCTCCCAGTAGCTGGGCAGTGTCTGTCTTGATCCATTCCTAAAAGAAAGTTGGGGTGGTGGGTGGGGGAGCTTTGAAAGTGTTAATTTTAGATAAGTATCTAAGTTACTCAGCGGCCATTTCCAGTGCTGGAAATTACTCTCTTTCTGTAATGGGTTGCATATGACAAGAAGACGACAGTGAGCCTTCTCAGAAAACAGCTAGGAACAGCTCTGGTGAGCAGCACAAACTAACTCATCATAAAAAAAAAAATCACTGTTAAAATGCATTTTCTCCTGACTTTCTCATTCATTGGTTATGAATAGCCACAGCATGGCATTAACAGCTGTGTCTGAAAATGCTACCTTCCAGATAAATTATAGCACAATAAAACTTTTAAAAGTAGAATTATGTTCATTTGTGTGAAATTTGTATGGTTTGCGTTCACTGGCAATGGCCAATGTAGGTAGATTCACCTGGATTAGCTGTCTGCCTTCATATAAAGGGCAGGTGAATGAAAACAATAACTCTCTCTACCAGTCTTTGTTGCAGGAAGTGTTTATTTTACTGTTTCAGTCTCAGCTGAAATGGGGAGTACTGGATTGTGACTAGCAAGGTGTGGTTCTTAGCAGCCATACAAGTACATTTTTCTGATGGTTTGTAAATCAGTGGAAGCCTCCAGTGGAAAAATAGGTTCATATTTATTGTCCTGAAGACTTGCACCTCCTTTAGCTTTCAAGCCACCTTATTCTGTCAAAATTTTAATGATAGCCTTAGTATGAAGACTAATTTCTCCCCTTCACCCCATCAAGCAGAACATCCTGGTATCCTGATAATTCCAAATCCATTCATCTGCAAAGAGCTAAGTGTCTGAACAAGCCACCATAGGCCTTAGAGGGGTCAGAGCTCAGAAATTATGGTAGATAACTGAATACTGAGATTTTCCATATACCAAGAAATAGTGCCCTAAGGAAAGGAAAAGAACTTCAGAGCTGGCCAGGTGCAATGGACAGGTGTGGGTGCAGCAGGGTACCAGACGATATCTGTTGGAGGACTGGAGCCTTAAATATAATTAAGACTGTTCACTTGGCATAGCAAAGAGAAAACTAATAGATTTTATTGTTAAAAATGCAAATGTGATAATTTGAGCTAAAAGGGGAAATGTAATGGCACACACTCATTCCTATTAAATTTATTTTCCATTAGCAAAATGCTAATTAACCATTAATCATTTGATAATGTATATGTAGCAAAAGCAGCTCAAAAGTCAAATTGTCTAAATAACTAGCACAGTAGCCAGTCAAGGTGAAAAATACCATGCTTCTTTATAAAGAAAAGTAGAAATCATTGTTTTCCCTTACAGAAACTGTAGTTGTGGCATACATACAGCCTTAGCTACAATATCTGAGAGTTACAACTAGCTAGTCAATCTTTTTCTGCAAGTGGCTGCAGTTAAATGTAAGCAACACTAAAACAGACTTACCCATCTCTGCACTCAAACTGGGAGAAAACTGTCTTGGGGTTCATCGGACAGTGGAATTTGAAAGCATCACATTCTTGCGAAGGTTCTCTCTGTGCCAAAGGGTGGCTTCCTAGCACTAGTGACTTCTACTCTGAGCTAATTTCTGCTCCACTCCCATTGCACATTTTTGCATGCGTAGGCCCCTAGAGTGCTGTGCAGCCAGACCTGACAGCATTTCCTGTTTATTTCAGTCTCTGGTATGATATTGGAAGTAACATCTCAGCCTGGGAGTATATTAAATGAAGTGTGCATGCAAATTACTAGCAAACCATTTCTATTTTGCAGAAGATTCTTCTTTGATTGGTTCACTTTGCAAGACTTAATTCAGTAGGATGGGCTAGGCTTTTTTCCCATTATAAAAAAATCCCTAATAACCACTTCCACATCTGAGACAGTGAAGATTAAAATCAACCATTGTGTAGTGTGTGAGAAGTAACTATTTTTCATAGGCTTTTTACTGCACATTTGGGATTATGATTTCGTATTATGCAAATACATTTTATGAAACCATAACACGGAAATGTGTACTATTGTTAACACACATTTGCAGCCTAGCATGTGAAGTCTCCAAAAGAGCCATTCTGGTGTCTTCTTTCATTGTGTATTATGGATAATAAACAAAAAGTAGTTAGACATATTCTGTACTACAGAGCAATAGCAATAAAAACTGCATCCTGTCATTAATATGCATCAAGAGTGTGTATCCTGGTAGCTCAGAAAGACATCTCAATGTGAATGCATGTTAAACAAAATAAAAAGTTGTCTAAATCGTAGCAGAACAGGGACTGTTTGGAACATCTCTCTGTTGTACTTAGAAGAAGGTATGTTAATCAAAATTCTACTTGTTCTTCATTTCTTTTAGATTCACAATGACATTATCGTGTCACTGGAGTTGTTGGCTGCATGTTAGTTCCTGCATATCACTGTAATATTTTACAAAGTACTGTAATAGGCCTCAAAATAAATGTTCTTATATTTGTTTTCTGAAGGACTCCAAAGAAGCAACTGTTTTTTGAGCAGCCTAGCTGCTACTCCAGTGCCTTGCCTAGGGTGCTAACTTCTTGACAGCACCACATACAAGGGTTAGGTTGATGAGGCCGTTCAGGCATGCAACCACAATTATGTATTATTTCTTCTTGAATTAGTAATTAAAAAAAAAGGATGTAATTTAGCAGCTTTCCCACTTCAGCCTGATTTTTGCATTTTAGGTCCAAAAAAAAATCATTATCAATGTTCCTGAAAAGATCAGTATCAATGCTGCCTTGTGACTTACAGGTGTGCTCCCATTCTCACTTATTTCATGGATCCCACACCTGTGCAGAGTGTCCATTTTCCTTTGTGCAGAGCACAAAGTCACACTGTATGGTCTTATTCAGCTGTAATGTACAGAAATGTGTCTCCCTACCTCTACCTGTTAACATTGCTTCCATGGTCACAGCTTGTCAGCCACAAATCTGTGCCATATTAATAAAACCAGTATTCATGTAGTGCTACATTTGTGTTTCTGATATCCCAGAATGATATCTGGGGCCTTTTATGTGCTTGCGAAATCTGAAGGAAACAAAAACAAAGGGGAAAAATTGAGCTGTTTGGCTGTCCCCCAGCTGAAGGCTTTAATAAAGGGCACCTTTACAGTTATTCTGGTACTGAACTAGCTTTAGTCTATCTACTCGAGCCATTTCCTGTGTAATCTTACCCATATAAGCTGAAATATTACAAAGCCTTTAAATGTCTTCTGTAGGTTGAGTTGACCACACGTTCTGGGTGCTACTACTTGAATATAGTCACGTGAGATTTAATTAGGACTGCCTTATAACTCTTTATTGTAACAATCTCTCTGCTTTCAAAGCTGGAAAAATATTAACTTAATAGCATGGTTCAGTCGAAAAAGCCAAGAAGAATGAGCTCTAGAAAAATATTGCTTTAATTCAAACATCTGTGTTTTGAAGATTCCTGCAGGTATCAGTTAAAGATTTCATGTCTAGGTTGCATCAAAAGCATATCTAAACATGGGGAGATAAACACTTGAAATTATGTGTTCTGTGTAGTGAAAATTGTCTATCTCTGAAGCTCTTTCTTTTTTTTTTTTTCCTACTGCAAAAAATATTTGTAAAGGTAATTTCACTAGACATTTGGAGATTTTGAAATGCTTTTCTATTGACATGGTTCTTTATGAATAGGTAATTTTTATCTGTGTTCTACTCAACTGAATGCTTATAAGACTGTCTGGTCTCAAAGATGCCTGCTAAAAAAATATAATTGCCTTAAAATTACTAACATAAGATTTATTAATTTACCCTTTAAGTACTTCAGAACTTTTTTCCATTTTTCTCCTTCTAATTTTGCCTCTAGTAAAATCTTAAATTTTTCTAATTTGCTGTGCTATTTTAATTAGTCAATTTTCCCTTATTTGTACAAGTAAGCAGTCTTATAAGACTGTAAATCATTCATCCATTAAAAACTCTATTTCCTCATATTGCACATTCGATTCATTTAGAAAAGAAAAAACCTTGGCATGGAACAGAATTATGCAATGTCATGGACACATTAACATTTGGATCAAAATCTTACATCGTGTCAGCCAGTAAACAGTATAAATGGTTCAGATTTGCAATAAATAATTGTCTATTAATACCTTGTCGTGGTGCAGCAAATTAAAGTCTCACTTCAGTAAACACAGATGTAGGTAAGAGCTGGGGCCCTAAGAAAGCAACTGCCTTGCAGCGTTAGAATAGAAAGAGAGCATCATGAAGCGTTACTGTATCTTTCCAGCAATGAGAATAGTGTATACAGACTTAAACAGCAACAGAGAAACATAGTGGGAGGTAGGTTGTTGGGGCATTTAAGTCTAATCAGGCAAGATTTAGAACCATTTGTTTTAGATGCTCTGGCAGACGGAATCTTCTCTTGCGGAAGATTAAGAGAAGCATTTTAAAATGGAGCGTAGTGTGCTGTTGCATACAGAGCAGAGCCCATAATTCAGGACGATCAGGACACATGATACTTAGGGACCTTCTGGGTTATTATGTTGGGTCAGCTCCTGTGGTAGTCAAACGTCCCCAAAAATCCTATCTGTGCACTTCGTTTGTTAGACTGCCATATTTTGCAGCTTGCAGGTCGTTGTCAATTGTCTTGAGATTTTTGTAAATTTAATCACTAACTGAAATTTTGTCAAATTATTTCAGTAACTTCCTGCCCCACAGACTGTGAGCAGATGGTCCTGAACACTCAGTATCTGAAACTCAAAATTTCAGTTTCTTGATCTGGGTTATTTCTGTGAATGTTTTAACAAGTAGACATACCATTACTTCAGTGTGGAGATTCAACACAAATAGAAATGTGAAAAGAGATTAATTTACAAATTCAAATATATATGAACAATTAGGTATTAATAATTATTTAGAGATCTCCAGTTCATAGTGCTGTCTCTCAGCTGTCACCCATGAACCATAATTGTTGTTACTGCAGTTTTGAGCATGGTTTGTTTTTTTTTTCTGAGTTACCAACTCAGCCCATAATCCTGTAACACAGTCTAGCTTGTCCATATGCTAAAGGGAAGGCATTAATCAAAACATTGTTCTCCATTACATTAACTATAGAGCAATATCTCCTTAGTTTGTATTTCTTAATGGTTTCTTTGTCCAAGTCTGTTTAAAAACTCAGCCTCAGTGTGCTGGACTACAAATTTTGCATGGTCTATTCTTGATTGGCTGAGTAATCTCTCTCATTTTCTTTGGCACTTTGTGTTCATGTCCTTGATGTCTGGAACATGAGTCAGTGGGTTTTTAAGCGGAGTACAAAGCCTGTATTTTGTAGGCAACATGGCTTATTTAAAGTAGATCTGAAGCTGATCCTGCTAGCTGCACAAGACAAGGGCTTAAAAATCTTCCTTCAGGGTCTGGCTGTTTACAAGCCAAACAAAATTTAATGCTTCCTCTGGGGGAACACAAGAACGATCTGCTTTCTGCATTGCCTCGTGCAGTGGGACTAGTTAAAAGGAATATAAATATACCCACGAGAGCTGATGCCTCTGCACTTGGGAGCTCCCTGGATAGATGTGAGAGCTTCTTCCTTAGCTCCTCCAGCAGTGTTATGGCTCTGCTCTAAACCTCTGAGGCTCTTAATAAAACCTGAAAATCATCCATCTAATAAAACTCATGTCACTCCTTGAAACACTCAGACCTCTTCAGCTTACCAATGATTTGCTCCATTTGTGCAGCGTACTCTGTTGACTTGAGTCCTTGCATAGTTAGGTATAGTGAAATAATGCATGTTATTACATGGTTAACCACACAGTAACTTCACTGGAAGCAATGGCAATTACAGAGTAAGTTGTGTTAATCTTCCTGTGCTATTGTTTGGTAACTGTGTAATAAGCTCAAGTCACCTGTGCAAATCAAAGTTGCTTGGTAATTTTTCTCTTCTCCCTTTTTGTAACAATGGCAAGTGAGTTAGAACATTGATGGTATCTCAGCAGGGCGTGTGGAACCAAACCTGCCAGAGCAATGCATTGCTTTCCATAAGCAACTCCTATTTTTAATGTTATCAGCAGAAAACTAATTACAGGGACAGAGGTTAAAATTTGCCTGTATGAACAGCTGTACCTCCATATTTAGCACCCTCATTGAAATCCCCCAGAATATGACATTGAACAGGATTCATTCCCACCCAGTTGCTGCTTAGGGACTTGTGAAATTAATTAGCACCCTCAATTCACGCCCACTCTTATGAGTTGTGAATTTTGAGCAAGAAAGACACAAGTTTGGTGAAACAGTGAAAGATTTAGAGCAGGATTTCAAGAAGAGCATGGCGGAGGCATCCCATAGCAATCAAAAGACAGCCAGAAGCCATGGTCAATGTAGTATTTGTTCCATGGCCAGAGAATGGAAGTCATCAGAGATGACAAGGTGTGACTTCTTTGCATAAGCAATAAAGTCTACACATCCACAGTGCAGCTCAGAGATAAGAAATGCCAGGTACATGACCTGACCTTACATGATTTTCTTTAATACTGGTCTGAGTTGCATGTTATAATTTGAAGAATTAATTACATGATACATAACCAGCTCCCATCAGTGCTCCAGCAATCTGGGAAGCACTATTAGGTATACCTTTCCTGTGACACTTCTTCTGTCTCCAATATATCACACAGCAAACCCGACATTACAGAAGCACACATATCAATGTGAACAATATCATCCTGGTGCAGAAATTTTCACAGTTAATTAAAAAAATCAAATATAAGCAGTCTGGCTCCTTACTAAACTAATTAAAAATATAAATACAATAAGCCCTGACTGAGCTTTTGACAGGTCATTAAAAACACAAAATTGAGTCAAGTACAAGGACTAGTTTCAGTATATAACAGAGTGAAATGAAATGGTGAGGCTGAAATTAAATTAACGCTGGTTTTGTTTCCATTGTTCCTCACCTGGTGTTGGTGGCTGAATTTACACAGTGCCGTTCTCCAAAGGTAAAGGCCTGGACAGTTTGCTGTGGGAGTTCGAAGATGCCACTTACTGTTTCCTTCTGGCTTTTAAATCTGCTTCCCTGGCAGCATTACCAGCTGTGTGTGTTACATGCAGTGCCTTTTTGACCACAAGTTTTGGTGTGATTTTCAGTCAGTTGTTTCAGCAATAGACATACACTCTCACCACTCAAAGTGTATATTTTAGAAATAACTTTGGCTAGAAGTGGAGCCGTGCATTTGGTATATCAGCTTAGGGTTTCCAAGGAGGACTAAGATCTAGCAAGCATTTTTCTTGTAGGAGCTTTAATACTGTGCAATGGGGCTGGCATTCCCTTTGTTTCGTATGGGGTTCCCAGTCCTGAAGGTATACACGCTGTATACAGCTTAGTTCATACCTGGGCTTTTTCCTAGGGTAAATAAATACTTGGTGAATTAGAATATATCTGACTTCATAAGGTTAGTTTGGTGCTTGGCTGTAAAATACTATTCTCCCCTTATGTTTGCAGCATGAAGAATTCTCCAATATAACTACAAAAGCCAAACAAAACCAAAAAATCATGGATGTGCCCACTGTGAATATTTTTCCTGCTGGCTTTGATTTATCAACAGCATAATGAATGTCCCAAATGCCGTTGAATTTTCTTTGAAGCTCTCTTTGAGGGGAGTTGCAGGAATATTCCCTATATTGTCTGGAGAAAAGTGGGGTATGTCATTGTGAAAGAAAATGTTGCTTGCTAGCATGTTCCAACTTTCATTTAGTGACATCCTGCATATATTCACTTGTATATAACATCCAAGAGCAGTGTGTAATATAGTTGTAGCTGAACTGATTTCCAACACAATTTGGCCTGCCTATAAATTGGCATAAGCCCAGTTTTTACGGACCTGGACTTGAGGGAACTTGTTCCTGGTGTTAGGAAAGGAGACAGAGGATCAAAGCTGTGCTCTTTGCATGTGTGTAGCAAGAGCCCCTGTGCTGAGACAAATGGATGAGGGAGTATCCCAACAAGAGTTTCCCCAAAGGATGTAGGAGTTTCTGCCTCAGGGCTTGTCTGCTTCAGGAACTCTCCTGCAGCAAGCCAGAGGGGGAATTTGCACAAAGGAGTGTAACACCCCTTGGAGAAGCTGCCCAAGGAACTTCAGTGAAGCAGATGAAATGCTGTAGAGTCACATTCTTGCTTGTTGCCAATTCCCACTATGCAAAAGTGCTCCTGAATCTGTTTCCCCAACACTGAGCCTCCCAGCCCAAAGGAGTCAGGACTACTGACATTTATCCTTGTTGCTGTGGCCCTTAGGATTTACCTGTGCTTGTGTGTGTACATGCTTCAAAAAGCCAGGGTACTGAACCAAGCTGTGCCTCGAAAGAAGGGATTAATGCCTAGAAAATATCTTAGCCAAAGAGTTTAGACACGGTTTTATAACTTAGTTAATGGTCTAGTACAGGAGAGGCCTGAGAAAACATGGCAAGTAAGTATTAAAGCTGGATCCTCCTCATTCTCTGTTCTTTTCTACTGCCTCTACATCAGATGGGTCTCCTTTTTATCCCTAGCATTAAGTTTTTATCACTTTACTAAAATACTATAAATCAATAAAATAGGGCAGAAAATTGCTTTCTTACATCATTGCACCAACGTGCCGCTTGTATGATCTGGAATGACAATGAGATATCCATCTTTCTGTGGACAAAAATGCCAGTTCCCAGTACAAAATGCCGAGCTGCATATGGCTAAAAAAATTCCAGACCAAACACTAGCTTTTTTTTGCTGAAATGAGATATGCCTCTTTCACTTTTCTAATTTTTTGAAGATCAAGAGAGAATTCTAATTCTCTAAACACAAAATATTATTACTAAATTAAAATTTCTATTCTGTCCTAAACCTCTTTTCCTAGTCATTCTTCATCCTGATAATATTTGCTTGAATCTCACGCCAAGCTATATAAAGACCTTTTTTGATTTTTTTTTTTAATTTATTTTTAAATATACTCACTAGGGGGAATGCTCATAAAATTCAGCCTCAGCCACAATCTGGACTACGGTCTGCCAAGTTCCACATAAATAAATCATCAAGTCATTTTGGCATCTTCTAGGCCAGGAGGGATGTCTTTGGGGTAGATTTAAAGAGACATTGTCCTGTAAAGTATGTTCTTTGTGGAGAAAACTAAGCAGTGGCTTAAAGGCCACCTTGAATCTCAAATATTTGGATTTTTTGCAGGTAACCCATGCAACAAAATACAGTGAAAGACTTTTTAATTCCAAAATTACAACTGTATCAGTTAGTCTTCCATGCTGCTACCCTAGCAGAAATGAAATCAAGTAGCTGAGACCTCAGGGTAGTGTGAGCAGGTGATACTGGATATGCTGATGTTGTGCTAAAATGTCTGCAGAACACACAGCAGGTAGCTGTTTGAGATTTTCTCTTAGCAATCTCAATGATGAAAATAGGGATAAAGCAGCCAAACATTTCTCAGCTTTGCACTTTCTAAAGCCAATGTAAACAGTGAGACTCAAGACCGCTCCAGCTCCGGAAGAACGTGATGGGGTTAGCCTGACAGCTGGCAGCATCTAATCCCTCTCTCCCTCCCTTACACCCCGGGGAAGCAAAACCTGGGGTAGGTTGAAGAGAGCAACAGTCTTCTGCAAGGGCCCCAGGGGTGGCCAGTCGGGCAGGAGCACTGCAAAGGACGTGGGCCCTGCAGCCAGGCTCTGAGCTGTGTCCTGGTCGTGGGACCTCCACCCTGGCTGGGAGTGACGTCTGTCGCTGAGCTTTGTTCACCTACCCCTTGTGGGGTGCATCTAAAACAAGGACATGTAAATCAGATAATAATCAAGAGAAAGCAATCTGTAGCTGGTTTGTCAAGAGGAGACCTTGGGCCACAGTCCTCTGCTGTTCACAGGTCACTGAAATCAATGGAGTCGTGCCTGCAATTACACCATGGGGAATCTGGATCATTTTATTTGGACTGTGGGAAGTTACTGAACCTACTTACTCCGTAACAACATGGAGGAAAATTGCCTCATTTTAGGTTTTGTTAAAATCCCCAACTCGGACAATTGACAGGTTCTAAACCATCAGTGTTGCCTGAGACCGTTGAAGAGGTTTGGGCGGGCAGCAGGGAGAAATCAGGCAAAAATTAGTATCTTCATCTGAGATTTTCTAAATCATAGAATCATAGAATCATAGAATTATAGAATGGCCTGGGTTGAAAAGGACTTTAAAGATCATCTAGTTCCAACCCCCCTGCTGTGGGCAGGGTTGCCAACCACTAGAGCAGGCTGCCCAGGGCCCCATCCAGCCTGGCCTTGAATGCCTCCAGGGATGGGGCATCCACAGCTTCTCTGGGCAACCCATTCCAGTGCCTCACCACCCTCTGCGTGAAAAATTTCCACCTAAAATGTTCCTTCATTCAAAGAACAGCAAGCAGACAGGAGTTTGAACTTCCTGAGATCATTCAGAGATTGAACATTTATGAGTGCACAGTGGATGGGCTCATGATGGAACCAGAAACGGAGTGGCAAATCCAGAATGGCAGCCATATGCAGATCATCAGGAAAAGAGTGAGTTGCAGCTGGACCACTGGCTACCAGAGGGAAACTCCCTGTCTGTCTTAATTTCTGAAACACAGTCTTAGCTGCAAAAAAAATTGAATTTTAGGAATGATCAATTCTTAGGAGCTGTGATTTGGCTCATTGTAGGTCACAACTGAAAGCTGAAAAGCAAATTAAAAAGTCAGAGAGTTTCAGTTCATGTCTTCTTACAAAAATACTGTGCTAAAACTATACTTACTGCCAGTGATAATGACTAGAGGTATTTTAGGTGATCCTTTAAAGATAATTTACCTATTTTGAGTGGTCTAATGTTACTGTACAAGCAACAGTGGAAAGAAGCATCAGATACTCTTACTGGGTTACACTGAAATTAAATCTTTGGGTTTTGGAACAGTGGCACAAAGTAATTAGCATACATGCTGCTGGCACCATATTCTTTCTATATATATCTGAATTGAAAAGAGGCACTGAGAAATACATACCAGACAGTTACAGGTTAAGGATCATTTACATAAATTAACAAATTTGCAAATGAATTCATCTAGTGAAAAGTAAGACACGGGACACTGCATTTTAATAATTGACATTCCACATGAAATGCAATGTTCTTGAGGAGGAAATTGAGCTCCAGGTTGCTATTAGAACCAGCGGAGCAGCAAGAGCTGGAAAGAAATGCCATCTCATATTACGCGAGTTACTGCTCCTGCATAACAACTATCTTCTATTCTGATAGACTTTATTTTAATAAAAGTAGTACTAGGATTTTTACAGAAGAAAAAACCAGTCATCAACAACACTGGTCAGGAAACAAAAATGGAAGAAATCTTTGTGATATGGTCCTAACAGCCAGCTAATAATTCGTTATGCTCTAAAGTAATCTTTCTTCTTCTGTTTTATTTGGCAGACAAATCTCCTTACTTTTCAGTTATACCAGGTAGTTACAAGCTTACCTCGAAGTATGCAACACTGACAGGAAATTATAAATTATCTAATTTTTTTGTTCCCTGTCACAACATAGGTTAAATTGCAAAATAAAGATAAGTGATCCACTTAGCTGCTTCCTGCTGTCCTGATCAGTTTAAGAACACATTATGTTACAAATATTGTTCTTGATACAAAAGTAATGACTTTCATAAGGTGCTAGTCAGTCATTCAAAGTCACAATACTTTCATTGTGTGCCATAAATACAAATTATATGCTCACAGAGACCTGAAAGCAAATCTGTCCCTAGTAATGTTCCTTAGTATAATTTAGAGATTAACTTAAAGTGAACCAAATAATTCTCTCAGTGATACACTTTTTCCAAGATCACATAGAGTAGGTGTGTCATTTCAGTGAATGCCAGTAAAATTTCTCCTCTTGTAATATTCCTAAATATTGATGAGAGAGTTTTTGTCCTTAATCTGACTACAACTTTGCCATCATCCATAGGGAGTACTGTGTTAAACCTCCTGAACTGAAATGGTAAAACGACAAAGTGCAATGTTTGACATTTGGTTGTTCTAGCATTCTTTTTACTTCTATTTTTATACAATTTATTGCAGAAAAATGGACAAGCTGGCTAAGTTCTCTTCCCCTTCTTTTCTATCCCTTGTTTTAGGAACCTGAGACATTTTAATTCTTGAATAGGTTTACAAGTCCCTCCAAATGAATCAGCTGCAATAATAACATTTATTTTATCAAATGATTCAGCTGTTTGAAATACAGGCAACAAGATTCTTACCTGTAATGAACTCAGACTCAGTAAATGGGTAGACTGACATCCTTTCTCTTCAGTATTTTGACACACACTGCAGTGCATATATACACGCAGGTAGAGCAAATACATTTACGGAATGCAATGATGCCCTTATGAGTGAAACTCACTGCCCTCACTAGCACAGGAGCAAATTTCTGTAACTCTCATACCCTTTGGTATAAGGTCTTACTGAGAAGTATTCTCGTGTACTGATTGACAGACTGAATGAAGAAAGCTTCCATTTTTAACTTCATTCTTCATGAAACAAAAATAACTGTCACATAGTAATGGGAATGATCATCTGGTAGAATTATTTCACATTAAAGAAGAAAGAAAGAAAGCAGCTCTTGGACTTTTTTCCCAACTCAGAATATTCTTTCCCCATCAAAGCAGCACTGTAACCTGGGTCAAACAGTCCCCTGTGCTCTATACCATGCAGGGTAGTCAATAGGCTTTGCGAAGTCCACAGCTTCACCAAATAAGACTTTACCTTTAAGAGTGCAGTAACAGTGTGAATGCCTTTTCACCAGGGTGTCACTGATGGATCTGAGCAGCTTTTCATGTATGCATGCTGCAAACTCTTTACATTTTTACATTCTAATAACAGTGAACAGCATAAATTATCTCTAATTCCTGATTCTGCGAGGAAGCAGCCATCTGGTCTAATACCACTGTGACAGTGATATAGGACTGAACACTCTGTGCTTGGTCTGCTGCACAGAAAAGGACAATAGGACATATTTTAAAATGTCAGGATACATCAGAACCATATTCAGGAAAGTTTGCATTTATGAAAATTGATAGTATTGGAGATATATCATGATGCAGATCTAATCATGGTTGCTGGTATGGTGAATTAAATTAAGAGCTGATTTGAATTTTTCTAATTAAAGATATGTTATTCCTTCTCTCCTCATGTTTTCTCTTTTGGTAAAAGAAGCTTATTAAACAATTTTCAGAAAAGCTTTGGATTCAGGGGGTTAAGGCTTTAGCAAAAAAACCCTGGTGTCAGTGGTAGTTTGACTCTCGGTGCAGTATTCAATGGGCTTTTGTTTGTATTCCAAAATCATCACTCATGTTTGCATAATTGTTATTGTTTGAACTAGATAGACTTGGTAATAATTGTACCCAGGTACTGCAGGGTAGGATGGCATGTAGGCACAGCAGCTTAGCAAAGCTAAGCAGAGCTGTACAAGGTGTTCTGTGTGCTCTTTACAGTCCAGAGAGCTCTCTGAGCTGCCTGCTTTCAATAGCTAAAATACATGCAGTAAAAATAAAGGAAGGGCAAAAAGAAAATGAAATTTTATTTGTGTGGGAGTAAGCACACTTTAAAGGTAAGTTAACATGAATTAGATCAAAACCTACCAACTTTTGTTTTGCCCCAACAAATTAACTTCAGCTTTGCTGTACTGCTTAGTTATCTAAGTAGCTCGTTTATGTAACTTCTCTTGTTTAAAGTTTTTTTAATAATTGCAAATATTTTTCAAGACTTCAAGACATCAGGAACTTAAGAATATCATTTATAGGTGTCACATAGAATGTATTTCCATCATTAGCCTTAATGGCTTTAGGAATTCTACTGTACTATTTAAAAAATAAACACGAAATAGTTCTTTTCACAGCATGAATAGTAGTTAACCTACAGAGGTCAAAGAGTTAAATACTGTAATGGGATTTTTCAAGGGACTTCTTAATTTTATGACCAATAATATCATTTGTAATTTTATGTACTAGGAAGGGCCATCAAATTCATACTCCAGGGTGTTAGCTGATCACAGGGATAAGAAACAGTCCTCTCATCCCTTTTTGCCATGTAGGACATTGCATAATTAGCCAGCTGTTTTCTTTGAAGCACCTAACATAGGCCACTGGTGAAGGCAGAATTCTGGGCTTGAAGGATAATTGATCCAATCTGGCTTGGTAACTCTGTGGTCACTTGTCTACTCTTAAAATATATATTCTTCAGATCAAAGATGGAGCATTTTTGAGTTTTTCATTTTGCTTTCTGCTTATAAGCATGGCAGAGCTATACATTACAGGAATTCTTTCAGAAAGTGGTCCTTCTGGAGCTTGTGTTGGCATATTTACTAGTTAGAATTGTCCAATGCTGTGACAACCTTTAAGGCTGTATAGTATAGAGAAATACTCTTTGCAGGGCATTATTCTTAAGGATGTTGTATGCCAGTTTTGCCAGCTCAGCTTGTCAAATGTTAAGGCATGCTTGTATTGTTCAGCCCTTCTTGCCAGCCCTTCCCACTTCCCACTACCATGACATCCCTTAAGTGCTGGAATGCTGCTTTCAGGGACGTTTTCTTAAAGAGACAAATGTAAATATAATATTGCTCAAGAAGAGGAAAGGAAGATAAACTAAAGCAAAGGATAGTAAGCTCGGTCCAGCTCCTGCCTTTGCAGGGACAGTCTCCTGTGATACTTGTGCTTCACAGCATCACAAATGGCAATACATACACTGTAAGCAAAGAAAGCACACCTTCAGAGGTAAGTATGGAAAGGTATATGAAGATAGATCTGGCATCATTTTGCACACCAAATGTTGAGGGGAAAAAAAAAAATAAAAAAAGCAGGCTCTGGCTAGAATCTTGCATTTGTGTGAAGAAAGAGGGAAGCTTGTGTGTGCTAGGAATGGAAATGGCCAGCACCTGCATGTGTAGATAGAGGTTTTCCAAAGCTGGATGGGCAATGAATTGATTTAGCTTTGCTTAAAGCTTTACATCAGAGCTTGAGGGAAGAAAAAAAAGGAAGGTTAGCTTACAGTCATGGTAAAGGTTCTGCAGATATATAATTTTCCCTGTTAACTTTCAGATAGATCATGTGAAAGACAAAGTCTCTAAAGATTATTTCCTTTTAGGTTTTCTTCTGTTACAATCCCAACTGGTTATAATCTTCTAAACTCACACAGACACTAAGAAAGCTTATGAATTCAGTTAATTTGTTATTCTATGCCTTAAACATGTGTGAAGGAGCCAACTAACCCACTAGTCTTCACTCTTGTTGTTTGCTGTTTCAGAACCAAAGTAAAATCTAATCAAATCTGTCAGGATCTGTGAAATCCCAAGCTCGACCCACTTCCCATTTCTGGCAAAAAGAGCAGAAGCAATAATAGTTCCCCAAATCCCTATCAAATGGTTGCAATATAAAAAGTTTAAAAATGCTATCTTGGAAGCTAGGAATAGACAGACATTGGATAAGAACTTGTGCTTGCCTCTCCTCTGTGTATATTTTTGATACCTCCATCATTGTCCTGTGTGTATATGTTGAAATCAAGTTTTGAAAAGTCTCCGAGTTTTACTTTCTTTTTTCCTCCTATATTTTACACAAGGATCCTCTCTGACAGGTCAGTGCACCCAAAGTTATGCCTGAGCTTTTCTGGGTCATCATTGCTACATAGAGCTACATAGAGTAAGGAAAGCCATAGTCCCCTTCTGGTGCTGCCTCTGCCGGTTTCTGACCACCCTGTGAGCCCATTCAAAACACTGAACTAGCAGAAAACTAACTTGGCAAGAAAAACTGCATCGTTTTTATTCAGTTTGTGAACTGAATGAAGTTACAGAACAAGGAGGGCTGGGGGATGGAACTGGGAGAAATTAGTGGAGTGTACAACAGTCTCATTTGTTGACACTAAATTTCATAATTTCAGCCATGGTGTTGAGCATGGTCCAAGATGTCTGGAAATGGAGAAAAGCAGTTACTGTTAAATGCAATTACTTTTAAGGTTTTGTGCTTTGATCTCATCAGGTTTCTTAAGACAAAGAAGGTCATGGTTGGTCAGATGAGACCCCTCGCTTCTGTTTCCTCCTTTCTCTTGAAAAGCCAAAACTAGTATACTGATTGCACCCTGTGCTGAGCTTCCATTCAGTCAGAGGGGCAGTGGATGTGCAATGTGCAACAGTGAGCGTTACTTTTAGATGAGATATCAAGCCAGGGTCTTGACTCTTAAAATAGAATGAAGCTATGTCTGGACCAAGACACTCAAACATCTGTTAATCAGACTCAGGAAATGCTGATGAGATGAGAGTTTACAACAGAGGTACTGCTAACAGGTTGCTGTGTAACCAAGAAAGATCTGTGTTATTTGTCATCTTCTCTGAACTCTTCTACATCTGGATAGAAGTTGCATGTTTTCATTAGCACAAGTTCACAGATAGTAATGAACTAAAAACTGTCAGTCTTTGTCTGGTCAGTGCAAAATAGTTTGTATGTGCTATTAATTAGAATTTCTAGAGGTTTTGTTGCAGAAACTCAAAGCATGGCCTGTATAAAAAATTTATTATTAATTTGTGCTACCTGTATATTATAGAGGGAATTTGAACTTTCTCTTTGAAAATCCATCACTCCAGTAGCTGGACTATTCATTCTCATGCATTATTTCTGTCTTAGAAACATGACAGAACAAGAAAGAAGGAAGGAAGGAAAGATGGAAGAAAAAAGAAGAAAAGAAAAGAAAAGAAAAGAAAAGAAAAGAAAAGAAAAGAAGAAAGAAAAGAAAAGAGAAAAGAGAAAAAAGAAAATAAAAGAAGAGAAAAGAAAAAAGAAAGAAAAGAAAAGAAAAGAAAAGAAAAGAAAAGAAAAGAAAAGAGAAAAGAAAAGAGAAAAGAAAAGAAGTAAAGAAAGAGAAAAGAAAAAGAGAAACAAAGACAGAGAGAAACAAAGACAGAGAGAAACAGAGAGAGAGAGAAAAAAAGAGAGAGATTGAGGGAGCGAGGAAAAGACAGTTCCAGTATACTTTCTGGTAGAGTTTTCAGTAAAGGACTCAGAGTAGCAGAGGAAGCATGTGGAGGATAATTACTTAAGAACAAGCCAAATGCTGCAACATTACTGCTAGCCAGAGGAAGAAGGCTGTGAAATGCTGTGTGCACCTACACACATCAGGACAACTAGGAAGAAAGGTAGGTGACTATTTACTGCTATGATCCTATTTCACTTTAAAAAAATTGAAAATGGTGGGGGTTTTGAATCAGAAATACAAATGACACATTTTTTGTGATTCCCTGATGTCCTGCTAGCAAGTGTTTTCCAGTCAATCAGTCACTCAAGTAGTCAGAATTGTTCACCACATAAAAATCTATTGAGAACAAGTTTTATTTACAATGGTGACCTGGCCAAGAAAGCTCACAAACGGCAATATGTAACATCACTTACAGACGTACAATCACTATTGTATATTACTAGAAAACTCCCAAACATATCACCAGGCATAAATCAATTATATAAAATACCACAAACATCAAGTAACCCAATAAAAGAGGGAAGGTCATAACACCACCAGACATATCATGAATAACCGCCACAAACATCAGCCAGTGATTCATCCACAGTGTGAATAAAAAACCAAAAGATATACAAGCAATTCCTGTTAGATCCTTTTGTGTTCTGTTAAAAATGTGTTGCTCTCTTTTGATGTTGTCTGTTTTACAACATTACTTCTATTTACATTTCACTAAGGGCACCAATTAGTTTTAAGGTCTATGTTAATTAAAATTGGGGGTTTTGTTTGTTATATAGATGTGCATTTTAGCATGTATGTGTTGCTTAACAATTCATTGTATATATTTCCATGCTTGCTTATAATTAGTAATACTTTGCATTTAGAAATATAGTTCACAATATTATTATGGTTTGGTCTACTAAAAGAGATTGAACATAGAACACAATGGGAGGCATAGTTTGGTATCATTGTCATTGGTGTGTGTGTGTGTCCTCCACCCCTGCCCTGGATTGTGTTCATAAAATTCAGAAGTCACTAGGGTTTGAAGAACAATACCTCCAGGTAGTCAACATCTCTTAGAATCTGCACCACTATTTGTAATTAGCAACAAAGAACAGATATAAAACTACCGTTAAACGTGGTCTTCAGAGAGCTGAGAGCTTATACATAGAACAGCATATCTGTAATGAATAAATGTGATGCTTGCAATCAATCCATTTTTAAATTCCGGATCATGGCTTTCTTAGTGTGTATGTCTGTATGTCGTATTCCCAGAAGTCCATGCCCTATGAGGGTCCTATTCCTCTGTGCTAGCAACTGGAATATACATTCATATTTTTGCAAGAGCCACAAGAGTTTAAACATCACAAATTCTGGTTTATTTGATAGTGTTTGACTCATGGGTTTCAGGTTGCAGTCAAAACAGATGTCTCATCTGTATGAATGTTATGAAATAAATAATACAGGATATGCTAAGTTCCACCTTCTGCTTAGTATTCCCAGTTGTTCAACATTAGTATAATGTAAATAAGCATTAACTTCAATCAAACTTGATGGAAAATTATGTAGCATGTCTCATCAGATCCTGTTCTCAGATGGGACATCTATTAGCAACTCACAGCTTACACGGTGGTGGTGATATTGTCCACCACTTACACTCCAGTAGTGTTCAGTGGTGAGACATCAGCAAGACAAACCTGTTTGCTAATTTGGCAACAAAAGCATTTTATTGCTGAAAACAAGATTTACATTTAAAACTCCTTTCCAGCTAAACTGAATGTAATTGAATGGAAAAAGTGAATGAAAACATTTAGTTTATTTATATACATCCTCTTCCAGACATGAAGCTTACTCTGAAGTTCAGAATGAATAGATCATTCAGACTTTAACCTAGATCCCCTGGTTTTAAACTGATGATGTTGGCTGAAAATCAGACCGCCATCATTTCAGATTAGTCATTTTTGCATCACTGATAACATATGCACTTCGAAGCAAGTTCTTCACATTTAAAAAAAAATCCAACCCTTCTATGCATGTGTTTTTCAGATATAGACCCAGCTAGTATATGCTAACGCCAAGCAATTTGTTTTGCAGCGTGTCATATAATTCTCTTTTTTTTACACCCAATATCTATGATTAAGAAATGTAATACATACTAAGAAAGTCTTAGATAATTTACAAGATGCATTAAAGTGTTTTGCATGAGAATATAGTATGATGCAGACAGCAGAAGAATTATGTCTTTCATTAAAAGGTTTGCAACTCAGTGTGCTATGATATAAGTATAGCAGTTTTTCTGTCTCGGTGAAGGTTTTTTATTTTAAACACTGCCTTGAAAACTAAGGGATGCATATGCAATAGCACTGCTTTAGCTATGTGTTTTAACGTAATATCACCTCATAGTAATTACACACTGTCAGTTTACCTGCTGTCCCAGGGTTATGGGTGAACAGCCATGCTGTCACTGTTCTTCATCTCTCTGAATCTTGATGTAAGCAGTAAAATAAGATGGCATTTTTTCATTATTTAACGTTTAAAAAAAAATCCTAGTTCAAAGCCTATTTGAAGCAGTTCATCAAGAATGATATACATTAAGGTCAGGATTAAAAGAAAACCTATTACATGGAAGAAATATGATTTTTGCCACAGATCCTTTGTGTGCAAATTAGGATGTGTATTTGCTGCCTGATTTAGAAAGCACCAAAGGACAGCTTACAGGGATGTAGAATAGCCTTTGGAGGAGTTCAGCATTTGTGTTTCCTGAGGAATTTAAGCAGGGAAGAGTAATGGTGCACTTCACAAGGAGGCTTGTGTTTGGGGTAAAACCTGGTCATTGCTCAGCACGCTTTGCACGATCTGAAAAAACACTTCAGGTGTACACTAGCAGCTTGGAAGCTTCTCTGGCTTGGAGTGGTCTCCAAATGTGGCACTGTGTGTGTAGGCTGTTCTGCATCCTATTCATACCATCACTGTGTTGCTGACAGATAAAAGACAGAGCTCTGAACTGATGCGGCATTTTGTCGGTTCACAAGGCAGAAAAGGTTTCAGCTCTTTGCTTTTCAGGGTCTGTTTCAGAGGCACAACAAACCATGCTTAGAGCCTTACGGATGCCTTCCCTCTCTCCCATCCATATCAAAAATCTGCTGCTATACTTTCAGGAAAAAAAATCGATTGTACTTCTTTGTAACAACCAGACATCATAACCAGCATTTTGTTGAGCCTTTATCTCAGCATGTAGATCAGCACCAAAGGCAGTTGTTTCACACCCTCACCGGCTTCATCTAGGTCTAAGCATCTGCAACTCCAGGGGGTAAGTGGGGATATTTTGTTCCCTACTCAATGCACTATTACTATTGTTTAGCTTGTGGTGGTTTAAACACAAAATATATTAGAGCTTCAGGTGCAGAAAAGAATGGTAATACCTATCTAAGAATGTGAATATAAACTAAAATGCAGGAGATTGAGTTTCACTTTACAATAATTCATATAAGCTTAATATTAGCTGGTATAATAGCTAATACCAGTTTAGTTAAGTGGTAAAAAAGACTGCAATATCTCGCACTCAAGCGTAGCTCCTACGTTTTGCTGCTTCTGACTAGTATAGCGCACAGACTTAATAAATCCAAGGCTTTTAAGGGATTTTTCCAGAAGATGTTCTGTTAGTATGTGGGCTTTGGTGAAATTTGTCAAGATGTATTTAAAAACAAATTGAAGAAGCAGTAAATCTTTTGTTGTTTGGCCAGAGCATACTTCTACTTTGGTACAGAAGGTTAATAATGTTCTTTTGTGAGTGCAAAGCTGCCAACACTGAGGACCTGTATATCCTCCCAAGACCCTGTTTATAAAGACAAGCAAGCTCAGCGTGGCCTGTCCTGCACTGACACTTCATCTTAATGGAGTTATGTTTCTTCTGCATCCTCCTCCCCACAAACTGTGGCAGGTTGAGTCACAGCCCATAGGGCTTGGGCAGCAGTGTGTTCCCAGAGTGGAGAAGAAAACCTCAAGGGATGCAGAGATGTAACTACCCCCATGCAACACAGTATGCTCAGATTAATGATAGCAATATGCAAATTCTTGACTACTGTAGTAGTTTTTAAGGGTGTGGACATCTGGATGCCTTGTAATCTAACCTAGCGCTCAATTCAAAGATATCACACCTCAGGATTCCAACGGTATAGTGCTATATTTGTCTCTTTCTTCCTGCTAACTGAGCTGAATTCCAGGCCCCTGTAGTGAGGTCCATGGCCCTCACTTGCTGCCTAGTAATAATTTGCTGCGTGAATTACAAACCATCTCCCAATTGCTCTGGGTATCTGAAAAAGTGAGAGTGACACTGACTCACCTTTTGAAAATGGGGTGCATTGAGCTACGAATGAAAACTATTATTATGGCAATTGGCATGTCCTGGGGGCAGGGGAACTCACAACAGGCTGTTGGTACTATTCAAGGAATGGCCCTGTAGAAGTTTATTTCTTTCGTATCCAGTTGGCTCAGATGAATGGTAAACCTTCAATCTAGCCAATCCTCCTTCAGTTCAGATGTTTGGAGTAAGTGAGCCACAGCTGATACTTCACCTGATGTAATTCTCCCAAGACCAGGGCTCCAGACCAGGGCTATGGCAGAACTGGCCTATCTCTGAAATCACTGATCGAAAAATAGGAATTGAAATTAAGGACAGACAAAGGAAAACTCTCTATGGATCATCCTGGGTTCGTCTCTGCCTCACAGTGTCTTAGTGATGCCATGTATCTTGCTCTACAGCAACTTTGCGTGTGGTTGATAACTCACATGCTGTGACTCTCAGCACTAAGGATTGCTCATGGCAAAAGTCACTGGCAGCTGAATTTTGAATGTATGAAGTCCTACATATTACTAATCACCCTTCCTCTGTCTTGCCAAAATTAACCATCTAAAAAGATTGGTCAAATTTATTGTAAACTTCTAATTTTAATATCAATCTCCCTTAAGTCAACAGCTGTAAAACAGAGGTAGTAGTGCCTATTTACCTCAAAGAGACAGTAAAAGGATAGATGCTTCACAGAAAGTAAGTGCTGTATTGATAAAGACCATAGGCATTCTCCTGACAAAATGAGGACTTCTGTCTTCAGAACGTGCTTTTAGTAGTGCATAAGAAATAATGCATGGGACTGTACGCTGGCAATAAGGAAAAAACTGATTATGCAAGAGCTTATTTAGTGGTCGCTGCTTATCCTGTATATTAAGTATTACTGCATGCTGGAACTTGAGGAAAATGTTGTGGAACTTGTGGCAAAAATAGCATGCAGCCATGTAACTGAAGGATTTGGTTAGGTGCATACATGCAAGAGGTTTGATTTAGTTTTGTACAGACTTCCATTATTCTGGCGTTTCTTCACTTTGGCCGTACTTGGCTTTGTAGCCTTATTAATGTTCTTTCAGAATAGTTGTGGTGCATAACTATAGGCATCATTGAACCAAGAGAAAAAGATGCTTTGAGATGTATAATCTATTGAATTTTTCAGATTAAATTTATATGTTGATGTTTGCCATCTGAGGCAATGAGTACAGGGTGAAATAAAAACAATTGTCAAAGCAGATACCTAAATGAGTATGAAAAACATCTTTGTATATTTTCTCAATAGCAGAGTGTCTCGCATATGTGATTGGGAAATTTTTAGTAGGTTTTGTTTGTTTATACTGACACATACAACTTCTAGTGACCTGTCTTCTGTACTCTGACATGACAAAAATGCAGAAGTGAGATGAGGATGGGAAGAACCCAAAGGATATCTCAGGGTTAGTAGCCTGCATCCTAAAGGCCCAAAACACGACATTTCTGTCTCTTCAGAACATCTGTCCTTTACTTGTATAAAGATTTACACCTTTAAGAGATGCTGTTTGTCCATAAACAGCCATCTTCCATAAGAAGCTGTATGTGTTCTTGTAACACAATATAGATATATCCTGAAACACCCACCCTGTGAAAAAATTGTAATGAAGTGGCACTTCATTTGAAAAAATGTAATGAAGTGCCACTCAGATTACACCAGAAGGTAAAGATCTTTGTGTACCATCAATGACATGCTGTCTACATCCTCAGGAAAATATTCCATGCAATTAAAATATGAAATTTTAGAGATTTCCTTTATTATCCCAGTTAATAGAAAGTATACATAAAACAATGTATGCAGCTATCACTGAATGTAGAGGCCTGCTGCCTCTGCCTAGTGCCAGCAACACCCACACAGTTCAATTGATACTGCAAGCGTTTTTTCTCCTTAAAGCTGCAGACCATTATGAAATGTCAGGCTTCCTGCTGGTGCTCTAAGATGGGAACCAGTTGTAGAAACTGGAACAAGTAATATAGCTAGTCTAGCTTACAGCAGCACTCCCAGAAGTGTTTGCTTTTATTTACTAAGCATTAGTCACTAAGCTTACCTAAACCCAGTTTCAGTCATCAGAGAAATGCTGAATCAGAGTTGATCAAGTGAAAAGAGACAGCTTCTCTAAGATTTCCAAGTTAACACGTTAGTTAAATGGAATGTGTCAAATGATATTCTAATTTAAAATAATCTAACCCAAAGTGATGCAAGTTTTTAGTGTTGCATATTCTCATTCAGCTGGTGCAGAGATGTCATTGTCACTGTGTGGCAAGTAGGTGCTCGGTAATAGTTTTGATCTGTACTTCATTGCTATCAAGCTTCTATGCATGAAAAACTGCAGAACAGGTTTTTATTTTGCCTTTGTGTCTATAATTTACATATCAGAGCTGTAAATTATAGAAACATGAAAATTGTTCAGTACAAAACCATTAGATACTCTGAGTTCCACAGCTTGCAGTTACCTTAGTTAAAATAAATAGAAAAACTATTTTTAAGTGTCAGAAAAAATTATATACTCTCTCGAAAACTGATTGTTATGTCTTCAAGGAGTAGTTAGTGAGAGCACTAAAGGACACAGGAAACTGTTCTTTCATTATATGAACAGCTTTTGAAAATAATTTGCACTACCTCCTGATGTCATGACAGAAGAAAGAAAAGGGTCTGTTTCTGATGGTTAGCAATGTCTCTTGGGTCCTGAGTTCTGTACTCTAAGGTCTTGAAGGTTCTTAAGGTCTCTTAAGGTCCTTGCCTAGTTTGAAAACTGGATCAGAAAAGATTGATAGTATAATAGTTCTGCCCCTCAGCTTTGTAGCTGGTACATGAATTTGTATGCCCAGGAAGACTCTCCTAAGAGCTGCCTTACACCTAATATACTGTTAGAATTTGGTCCCCTGTTTACAGGTAGGCCATGTACGTAATCTTAGGAATTAATAAACTGCTCTCTACAAATATAAATATTTTTTGAACAGTGCTTATTGTTAAGATTTAAATTCATGTAAACAAGTGCAAAAAAGACTCTATGTTAGGATCTTTTTCTAATTATATTACAGGGTACTGAATGTAGCTATATGATCATGCATAAAATCACTCTTTTAAAGCCAGTGGGTCTCTTTGATATCAATAACCGGATGATGTTAATTTCTTTGGCAGAAACTAAAGACTTGTCTTAAAAAATTAATCCTTACTTTTGGAACATTTTGTTGATATTTCCAAAACTATCCATTTTACCATGTGAACTGAGAATGTATTATGGCAACACGAAGTATTGGAGTCCTACAGCAGGGACTTTGTCTGACAACTGCAAGCCCAAGTTAACAGCTTCTGGAAACTAAGGAAAGTACAGTTCTAATAACTACCCTGGTAGTTCCACAGTAAATATACCTGCCTGTTGGCTGAGTAACATGCCCTAGACTACTGAGGTTTAATGTACATTTTCTATTACCACAGAAATAAAATTCCAGAATTAAAATCTTGCATCTACTAAGGTGGATAGCAAAATTCCCATAAAGTCCAACAGAGTCAAGGATTTATCCAGATACTTAATCTCTGAATGGGAGTTTAACTGTAGTCTCTGACACTATCTACAAGATGAAAAATACTTCAGAGTGTGATCCATACTTTTTTTGCCATATACTTAAAACTTTTATGCAAAGCATGATTGAAATATGTTCTTTCATAAATTATTTTACCCCACAACCATTTATGGATCTGTTTCAGCAGCTATGTGCAGACCCATTATTAAATGAACAATCTCTAGGCACCCTGTAATAAATTTTTACACATTTCTAATCCTTTAACATTTATGGCACTGCTATCTTTAATTTTGAGAAAATCTTTTAACATTTATGGCACTGCTATCTTTAATTTTGAGAAAAACAAGGTTTGCCCATATTTTAAATAACATGGCTAATCTGCTAAATGTGTAGAATGAACAATGCTTATTGTTAAGATTTAAATTTACTTAAACAAGAGCAGAGAAAGACTCTATGTTAGCATCTTTTTTTCCAACGATATTACAGGGCACTGAGTGTAGCTAGGTGATCATGCATAAACATGACCCTTCCAAAAGAGGCTGCTGGCCTTAGAAGCAGTTCTTACTAGTGAAGTTATAGAAGCTTGGATGACCAACAGTATGAAGAAATAATTGCAACTTTATCAGGCTGTTCTCAAGTAAGTGCTGTCACTGCCTGAATCTGGTGATAAATTGCATTGATCATGTAGGTTACAGAACCCCTATCAGTATCAAATGAAAGACATTAGAGTTTGACAGTAATGTCTCCATTGTCAACTTCTGGAAGTATTGTACTGCACTACACTGAATGGCTCATTTAATAACTGCTTATAAATTAAATAAGCAGAAAAACTATTCCTAGCAACTTAAAATGTTTGGAAGAATTTTTAGAACACTTAGTTTTAAGAGACACTTCAGATTAGGTAAAAGTTTGAACTCTGGATAATGCAAAAACGTTGGCCAATGTTATTGCAAATAACAAATTGATGAGCGTGCACTCTAGAAGGCATCATCAGGCTCATTTTTTTAGGAACACCCATTTGTATGGGAGGGTAACATACAGTATGTGTCACGGTCAGTTAATAGAAGTTACAGAGGAGTTTCCACAAGCTGTGTGGAAACCCTGGCTTCAAAACTGACAGAAGTTTTTCATATTACAGCAGGATTCTGATCCTATATTCACTTCTTAGCTGTCAGTATTTTAGGATTACTGTAAAGCTCTGGGATTGAACCAACAGTCCTAATATTTAATTTGAATGGTATAGCAGCAGGCTGTCACACTGGATGCTGCTATATACAGGTAAAATGTTATTTGAGGGTACTTTATTAATTTTAAACAAAAAGGAATTCACTGTAAAGCCAAATCCACCCCCAGGGGCCAGGCAGCATTCTTAAGCCTTAAGGAAATCTTTTGTCACCCCTTCTGGTTTGAGCAGCTAGCCAAAATTTTCATTTTTTAAAGTTATTCTTAGGAGGAAAGTT
Organism: Pterocles gutturalis; assembly: GCF_000699245.1. Classification (NCBI taxonomy): domain Eukaryota; kingdom Metazoa; phylum Chordata; class Aves; order Pterocliformes; family Pteroclidae; genus Pterocles; species Pterocles gutturalis. The sequence goes on along the minus strand of NW_010145814.1, from coordinate 39,837 downwards.
AATGATCAAGTCAGAAATTTTAATTTAGAAACTTCTAATTTCTTAATACATTAATATAATTTATAAGAACATGGTGGAAAAAGAGTTTTAGTTTAAAAGTAGCATGAAGTGAGGGTAAGTATTGCCATTAGTCTAGCAACAATTTTTTATTCTGTACTCAGTATCGACACATACAGAATAGACTGTTATGCACCCAAATCTGTGACTAGAAATTGACTCTTTATGGGGAAAAATCCAAAATCCATTTCCTTGTGCTTCTTGAGTCTAATAAACAGGAAAAGTTTTGCATATTTTGATACAGCTTACCTCCACCCCCTTTTTTGATTGATTCTGCTCTGGGTCCTAAAAAATGTGTGACTTGCTCCTTGGCCCCATCTTAGCTAGCTTCGATGAGGAGAGCTAAGAATTCAAAATAAAGTATCTATAGGTTATGTCTGCTAACAAATTTCCACTAACTGACATCAAACTGGTTAATTTCCATATAATAAGTGTTGATTGATTCAAGGGTTTGACTCAACTGGCCAAGACTGTCCTTACAATGGTCGCTTATGGGCTACCTTTTTGGAACACAGTGGAATATTTAAGGTCTTGCCAGATTTCAAGGATGCTGGGAGTTGGAACAATGTTTTTAATCTTGGCTACTAATTACGTGGCAAAGGTATAAACTGGGCTTTGCAAATCATTATTTCCATTAGAAAGGTGTTGGAAGCAATTCCACTGAGGGCTTCCCTCCTATTTATGCAGCTGTTATTCCCATGGGAGGAGGCCATTGCAGTCCTGGCTGAAACATGGGCTTCTGTTCTGTTTCCACAGCACTTGGAAGAAAAACAAAACAGGACTAATGAAAAACACACACGGGAAATGCTTTATTATTTCATCATCCTCACCTACTGAGATCTGGCACCACTCTGTGTTTAGGAAGAACTTCTCCCACCCTCTCTCTCTCGCGCGCGGTGTGGTTGTATAAGGCTGACACTCTGTCATTTCCTGTCAGATCATTTCAGAGGAATTTGCTCTTATTTCCTCCCAGCCTCATCCCCTCCTCCTGGCCTCAGCCTTGGCTGCATGCCCCAGCAGCCATGCTGTGTTTACTTAACCGCATGGAGCGCTGGTCTGCCTCAGCTAGAAATGCTGGGGCAACGCGCACACACGCACATCGTGAGCTCGCTCGCAGGAGTTCACGTTCACACTCAGGAAACAGACAGCAATTCTTTTGTGAATAAAGCATGCAGGGTCCAAAGTCAAACCTTATGCAGGGTCTAGACTGTAGATATGCGAGTCCTACAGTTTTTCAGTCAATGGGGACAAAAATCACAGATTTTTTTTGGCCCACAAGTCTCTAAGTAAATTTCTCTCGGAGGATGCATTTTTTATCATTTCACTTGTTCAAATTACGGTATATTCCGAACTTATTTATGTATCATGGAATTCATAGTATGTGACTACCAGTTAATTCAACATTCAAATAATGTGTTCGGATTAGCCAAACAGCTCTGGTTCCAATATATGTACCTACAGCACAGCATATATACATGATTACTACTACTATTTTTCTACTTTGGCATACCTGTAACAGACTGGATAGATTAGCTAAAATGTCCATGCCTTATAAATGGTGTAAAACTATTTTAGCACCCAACAATGGTGTGAAAACAAACCATGCAGAAACAGGACATTCATACTTGAATGATGTGTGGGCTTCTCAGTTGGTAAAGTGGTCACAGTTCATTGTTTAAAATAAAGTACTCTTAAGTCACTAATAATCTCCACACCAGGATTTATGGCAATGGAGAAAAAGAACTAAGTAAACTATCTGACTGAGAAGTCATTTCTTCCTTCCCTGGCAGCACAGGATTTGTTTAAACACTGTTAGGGGAAGGCTAATTAAAATAGTTTTGCCAGAAGTCTAGGAGATCACTAAGTCCAACACCAGCTTAGTGCTCTTGATCTGGAATGACAACTTGTTCGTAATATAAACTAGAAGTTTCTTATGGATACAGAAAATTAGAAGTCAGAGAGAGAAATACCTCCCTCTGACATAGTTATAACAATAACCATTATTTTGAGTAGTAGTCATAAAATAAATGATAGTTGACATTTTATGACAACATTTAAGTTTTATTTAATATTATTGCTGATATTTATTTAATTTAAAGCTAATGGGCTATCTGCCAGGCCAGAGCAAGAATGAATAGTTTCCATTCCACTTATGATAGTCTTTTCTTGTCCCGAATACTGTCGTTTAGAGCAAAATCATGCAATCGCAATCTGTATGAGATTAGTTACTCTCATTAGCTGGAATTAACATTTAATCCATGTCCTCTGGTAATCTGATGCAATATCAGGCAAACAATTGCAGTTTTTCATTTTATGATTCATATTCTTTTTGCTTTCTCAGTTCCATTGTGCATTTATTAGAGAGAAATAATTGATATAAACAAGAAAATAGCAGGATTTATTTCCATTTGCTGACTGTCCGCAGTATTGAACCTTAAAATATAATATTAACACAACTTTTAGAATTTTCCAGTTTCTAAATTTATAAAATGGGAGTTAGAGAAATCCTCAATTCGCAAGGAAAATTAACTCACAGTATTAGAAAGTTTGCCCATATGTCTGTAAGTATGCTATTAATTTTGCTAAGTAGCTATGTCAGGTAGGCACAGGTCTTTCTTCAGTAAAGCAATCTACCAAATAAGATACTTCAATTTTCCCGTGTAATGGTGGCAGAATTATAAGCACATTTTCTATATTTTTTCCAATTTGAATAATGTTTTTGTTAAGTTAGAGGTACTCTTATGTACAGTTGTTAGTTTTCAGGACTATCACTATATACTTTTAGCTTTCTTGAATTTCTTTATATTCCTATATTTCTAGGTCCTTCGTAGTGACGACTGACCAAAACAATAAGTAATCTCAGTGGAGATATTTCAAATCAAAAAGAACATTTAGTGTTGTTCAGCTCTGATTTTTTATTTTTTTTTTAAAGAGAAAACCTAAGGGATGCAAGAGTAGCTTCCCATTCATGGTCAAATAGTATGGAAAATTTATCACAAATGCTCACATCTCAGCTGAACATGATCCTGCTCGCAACCACCAACACTAAATATTTTCTTAAATTTTACTCATTACTTAAATGTATTCAGGAATTCTTTTTAACTCTGGTGAGTTTACTATGAAGAATTTCCTGTAAGTATTATTGCATAGTACTCAAAGTCTGAGCTATGTTTCTTAGAGGTGATTGGGCAGGATGTAATACTACCCTTGACATTTTATGTATTCTGTCATGGACTGTATGGTCTCACTGTCTCCTCTGGAAATACTGTGTTTCTTTCTTGCTGGAGCAATCTGTGGGAAGGAAGAAAACTGGTTATTGGTGTTGGCAGCTGGTCAAAGTGATTAGAGCATAGAAAGGTAGGGTGTTTGAGTCCACTGTCCTGCTGCAAAGCAGGAGTATCCGTATCATTTTTAATAGATGCTTGTCTAATCTGTTCTTAAAGGCTTGCAGGGATGGAAACTCCTTATCTGCAGATTATATAAGAGCCTAAAATCCTACTCAGTGGATGTAAGATACAATAGTCTTTTAAGTATCAGCTTTTGGAAGAAGAGAAGAATTGAGGTTTTCCAGATAGACATAGATCACTTGAGAATTTGTTGAAGTTGCCCGAAAAGGCCTCTCACTGGCCTCCACTGACTAGGGCCTCAGAAACTGTAGAAAAGTGGACCAAAAGGAAGGTGGGATGGAAGCCTAGTACTGAAGATCAATAACAAAATGTTTTCTAGAAAGAAAAAAAAATTCTGAGGCAATAAGCATAGAAAAAGGGATCTAGCCTAGGACTGTGATAACTCTAGTTCCCCTGAAGCCCCTGAAGAGCGTAGTTAACATGAAAGAGGCTCTGCCGCAACTTTTATAGTAACTTCTCACATGGTAGCTTTTCTGTTCTGAGAACTATAACTAAAACTATTTTGGCAGAAAAGACATGTACACTTACCATGACAGGCTTGTGACAGGCTTTATGACTTATTAACCAGAAGCAACAGAATGACTGAGACAGCATCTTCAGCAGCAGAAAAATTGTAAGATTGCTCTACTGAGAATACTTTTTGTGATCTAGTGTTTTCCAAGGGAAAGTTTGAGACAGAGGGATGAATTTCATATCTATTTTTATGCATAGTCTGTAGATGAAATCTGGGATAGTACTGCTATATTACAAGTACTTTATTATGATTCTAAAAACCTCCGTCCTTCTATATCTACATATATAGGGCAAAAGGCAACCCCGCCAGCAATTGTTCACCTAAGGGTGACTGAAGCGTCCAAAAAATTGTTCTTCTGAACTCGTATGCAGAAATAAGAGGGGCTGTTAGACCTGACAGTAAATGATCAGAACACAGAAGTAGAAATATTTTTAAAATGCGTGCTCTGACAAAGATTGAAAGGAAGTGAAAAGACATATTCGGGCAGTAATGTTGAAGTTATATCATATGCATCTTGGAGGAAACAATGAAAGCTTTTCTCTCCTGCATATATAACTCCAAGCCCATTCAGGTTCCTGGACAACAAAGCAATATGACTTTAATAGTACACCTGGGATACAAACATCAAACTGAGCTCTGCCCCATAGATATGCTGAGGTCCTCACGTAAGCATAATAGTGGCCAGTGGGGGATGGATGGTGTTCTCTTTGTGATGAGTGCAAGTGGGAACTAGGTATGACTGGAGATGGAGATAACTGTTGGGATGGTCAGGAGCAGCATACCTGTGTGAATGAGGTCCCACTTATACTCCGAACAGTTTTGTCTGAATGAACTGGGCTTACATGCTTCAGCACTCCTAAGGAAGATACTTAGAAGCACATTTCTATAAGCCTCCAGGAAATATAGGTAAAGTACTACAGAACAGGGAGCACAAAACCCAGGATTATGAGGTCAGTCAGTCCACGGAAGGAAGTGCCACCTATAATGCTACCAAAGCACTTACAGAGATAATGTTCTGACTAGAGAACCCAAACGCACCTAAAGTTTTCTCTCTGACCCTTATGGAGAATTATAGGTAATATGATAACTTAATGGTGGGTTTAATCAAGGTATGCCATTTTTGCAAATAAAAGTTCTGAATGTGCGCAAGGCAGCATTTATATTTGAGGATTCTGCAAATGCCACCTCACACTTCGTAGACAGGGTCTCTGGAGCAAGGAGGCACAGTGAAAATGGTGTGTTATCGAAAGCTGGGGGCAGGAGGGACCCAGGCTCTAAGTCAGGAGAGGTGCATCTGTCTAATTAATCCTCTTCAGGTAAGTATTCAGAACATTTTGCCGAAACTGAATATCAGAATTTGAATTATTTATTTTTATTTGTAGGTGCTGACAGTGTGCTAAGTACCACAAAAGAGAGAGCCCCTATTCTGAGACGCTTCCAAAATAAATATCAACAATGTTTTTTTCCTGGAGTTTGGCTTACTGCCCGTTAGTAGCCAAACTGTGATACAATCCTAGACGTAATGACATACTGTGCTCATTTCCCTCTGAGAAAGGTGACTGATGATAATGCTTATGAAGAACTTCATCTGTTTTACATGAGGACATATATATGCACAGACTGCAGGGCCACGTGTCATTTGGGAAACAAGCATGCATTCAGTATTTTTCGATGTTGAGGTACTTGTGTTAATGACCTGACTTTTGGCTGGTTATATTCACATATGTAAAACTCACCAGGACATAATTAGGAATGCAAGATAAAATCTTAATCCCATTGGAGTTAAGAGGAATTTTCCTTTTGAATTAGAAATTTACAATACCTCCATTTTGCTAGGTAAAAAGCGGTCAGCTTTTTGTTCTGCATTTGTGCTGCCTATCTCCCAAACCTACAGCTGTAGTATGTAATTCTCTTCTGCTAACTCATTAAAAATAAACTCCAAAAGAAGCCTTATCATAACTGTTATATAACCTAAAACATCACATTATTTCTTGATCTGATTTTTTTAGTTTGAAAACAGTCTGAAAACAGAATTTTACTGAGCAAAAGATATTAAAAGGTCCTTCTTGTTCTGCCTTGTAAATTAATGGTTTAAATTTAATTCCACAGAAATCAACAGAATTGTACCACTGTATATAATAGAGAATGAGAACGAAGATTTGGGTATTTACAGGAAACTCAGTTACATACTTCTCTTTATGCGGTATAGTAATCTGCTATTACCTTACCTAGTAAAATTTTTAGCGCACACATAAGCAGGTATGTTTCATCCGTACCTTCGACAGGGAAAAGTGGTGGATACTTTTAATGTGTTTTACTTTGTAGGAGTTGAATAGGGTCTTGTTTTTGTGAAATCTGGCTTGAATTCAAGTTAAAACGTTGTTTGCTTTCTTTTTTTGTCTTCCTGCCCTTAACTATTCCTTTGCAGTGTGAAAATACCAGAGTCTATGGTTGATGTCTTCATCACAGTGGAATGCTTTTAAACTTGATGAAGAGTTGCAATAAATCAGTATACTTCATTCTGCTTTCTATCATCAACACATGCATACTTTCTTAGGTATTAATCCCCTCAGAGATTACTAGAAGTCAATAAGACGTGTTAAAAATAATTACTATTATCTTTGAAAATAATTGTACCTGGTATCATAGCTGGTAGCTATCTTGTCTCCAATGAAATGAGATTTGTACATTATCCATTTGTTAATTCCTTAGAAGAAAAACAAAATAACTACAAAGCTTATGGCATTTAGCTACAGCCTTGCTTTAGGGTGATGAAGTTAAGCGTGTGCAGAACTGGGACCTTAACTGGATGACCTGTTCAACAAGGACTATATGTTGTGTTTGCTTGGCACTTACTATAAAGCACTCAGGTACTGCAGGACTCTGTAATGATCATGAAAATATCATGTTGATTTTTATTCTTCTGATGCTTCTTAGTTCTAGATGTGGTAAAATACACCAGGGTAGGGCTTTCTTCCCCTTAGGTTAACGGTTCCAAACTTTTCACCCAAAACCTGCAGGCACCGATGGGCCTGTCTGTCCCTGCCCAGCCCACAGCGCAGGACTCCCTGTCAGCCCCCCGGGCTGGCAGCCCTGCCCCAGCAATGCCGCCACAGTGCTGGTCTCCAGCTCCCCACGCACCCCACTGTGCCAGGCCCTCCAGGGGCCCACATCCCGGCACAGCCTCTCCCTGTCCCTGACCCGGGGGTACCTGATGCCCAGGTCTGGGGCTGCCCCCGTGCCCCGGCAGCTGCCCTGCTCCGGGCTGGGGGTGGGACGGGAGCCCCTGGCCCCACTCATTTTGTGTGCCACCCGCACAGCTCTGCACAGCTGATCTGTTTGCAAGTAATTACGCCTTAGCGTGACACTTGGGGCTCTGCAGGTCAGACTGCGAAACCCTGCTTTAGAGGACGGTGCTCCACATCTCATCTCATCTCATCAGGTAAAAAAAAAAAAAAATGAGCACAAGTAGTTTAAACCCAGAACCTGGTGTTTACTTTCCCAAATTATGAGAACGTTTGATTCAAATCCTGATTTTTCAGTCCTCTCTCTATGCAAAACCAAGTCAAGTGTCTCTGTCTCTTCTTAACTGCAGCCTTTGCGAAAACTGAAAGCTGGATCTGCTAGGAAGGAGGGAGCTGGGCAAGTGATTCTGCAGCTGGTGTTAACTCCCAAATTTGCACTTTTAATATTCTTGGAAAGGCTTTGGTCATTTTCTGGGCAAACACACAAGTGAATTCCTTTACTATTTGAGTATGGTTATCCTTGTTTTTTCTACCAGCATAGTTAAATCCTAATTAAATGTACTGTACCTGCAACATGCTTTTTTAAATACTGAGAGCGGTGGGTAGGGCAAGTTGTTATATTTTGCTTCTGGTTTTGCTTCTTAAAGATAACAAGGAAACTAAAAAAGGGGCAAGATATTTGTGAAAACAATACAAAAAGCCAGACAATGAGAGTGTATTCATTATGACTGAGAAATTTTTACAATATATTTGCTTATAGGGTTGCCCCTAACCAAGGTTACTAGCTTGTTAAGGAGGCTACTGTGGAAACAGTGAAACAGGGTTTCACAGGTCTCTTGATTGCCCCCTCAGTTAGGCTGTATTATATTCCTTGTTGAAAAATAAACTATGCAATCTCTACAACTAAACAAGTCTTTCTTTGTGTGCAATAGGTATTTAAGATTGTAAATAACTTCTTGAAATCTTACAACATATGAGAAGTCCATTTAATGGTTCATGTTCCATGAGGATACAACATATTGTATGAGATTTTTTGGTCTAGAAACGGCAGCATATTGTTAGTATTCAGTTTTTCTGTCTTTGGGCTCTGAGCAATAAACCTGTAGTAGAAAGACACCTGACTGTTAGGCAGCATAAGTTAGAAAATATCTTAATAGAGTTTGAATTAAAAGCATTTTTTAAGAAAGAATAATAAAATCTTAAAAGACCTGTTTATAAAAAATTGTTCCATATATCTTATAAACATCTCCCTGAGGATGACAATGGAGCAATGTCCACAGGACACATTCCACCCACGAAGTGGGGTGACCCTCAGCAGATTATGCAGGAGTTCAGCTAATGTCCAGACACTGCTATGCTTTCTTCACTGGAGGCAGACGCTTTTGAGATCAGGTCAGATTAAGGCCTAAATCAGTTACTTTGTGCTTTGGATCTCAAGTGGTGACCTCAGAATTAAAGTTAATTGGAAACAATGCTTTCTACTCTCCTGGTTAAGAAGAAATGCACAAAATATTAATTTCCAGTAACAAATATAGTTTGTTTAAGTGTAGAGACAGCCTCTACTGAAAGCTGTAGCTTATTGTTGTATTCATAACCTGAGCAGACTTTACCCCTTCTTTCATGGAAAGAAAATACAGGCTGTACAGCATGCAGGGCTGACCTTTCCTCAGTGTTTGGAGGCAATTTGCGAAATTATATTTCTTGTTTAGCACTGTTCCCTAGAGTGGCTCTGGACTCATATGGCATCAGGACAGTCAAGCAGTGGAGTATTTGGGCCAGACGTTTTATAGGCTCCATGGACAGAGGTTTCAAAACCAGACCAGATACAGCCCTAAGTAACTTGGTCTGACCTCAGAACTGATCCTGCTTGGAGCAGAAGGTTGCACTAGAGACCTCCTGAGGTCCCCCTCAGCTCTTCATTATCTATGTTTCTGGAGGAAACCCTCCTAAACTGGACTTAAGCAGGATAGCAAGCTACAGCTTCACCAAGGAGACTATTTACATGTCTAGTCCACTCACTTTTTCCCTACTTTGTTATCAAGAGTCTTCTAAAAGACAGTTAGACCATTGAGGATAACAGGAGTAGGTCACTCCTCTCAGTACTTTTGAGTGCTGCTTCAGAAATTAATTATTGTTTGAAGTCCTTTGAGATGTGAAAAGCAGCACTATGTTGGTTTAGACACACAATGTTTCAGGTTTTTTCCTCAGCCATGGGTGCCCCTTGTAGTTGTAAATGGAAGTTGAGAAAGGCTGAATTTCAAACAGGTTGGATCTGCACTACAGCAGTTTTATAACTTCTCAGTGGGTTAATGTTACTTTAATGATGTTTGTGAAGCATGTCATCTGCCCTGTACAGCAGACTGGAATTTAGAGCACTTTTTCATATAAGGAAATTCTCAGCAAAAACTTCCCCCTACTAATCTCAGCTTTGAAATGCCTACCTACTAATCTTTCTTTTGAAGATGTACAATCCAATGCACAGGCTAAAGGACTTCCAATTGTCTCTGCTATTAATATATGACATCTATTTGTTATGTTTTGCCTTGGGCTTAACCAGTTTTCTCTAAAATACATCCAAGACAGATAGCGAACATCTAAGTTCATTTTGGGGTTAGGAGGTTTACAGTTTATATATGCTAACTCAGAGATACAGTGGTTGCCTACAACTTTCACAATTAGAACTCAACTCTCTGTGAGCATGGAACCACATCAGCTGCATTGGTTCACTGCCCAGTAGTTTTCATACTGAAATGCATAAGTTGTTCATAAAAGGGATGAGAGAACAATCATCTGCTGTCTTTGTGTAAATTCACCATCAATTTACACTGAAGCATGGGGCTTACTTTGCCACTAGGTTTTTTTTTTACAGAGATAGCTGTGTATCTAACTGCTGGCTATAGTGAACAACTGCATTATTGTAATGCTTAAATTGCTCCTAGAGGCCTATTTTAGCCTGATAAAAATTACAAATTAATAAATTAAACTGTGTTTCAATATTCAGCATTTTACTACTGCTAATAATTTAGGAGTTGATTTCCTTTGCCTATTTTATTAATGTATTTATAGTACATAAGGAATATGCAGAGGTTTAATTACTTTTTATTTCCAGTGCTTACAGAAATTTAAATTCTGCATTGGACCAAATTCAGTTCTCACAACAGGATATCACTTAATACTTATCCTTAGTGGTGTCTGCAAGGAAAGAGTTTGAGCCTACTGTGGTGGTCCTGTTTTCTTACTTTGCTTTAAATTATTTTACGAAGCTGAACTGAAAAAATTTAAGTATTAAGTTATCCTTCAGGCTGTCTAACAGAATCTAAAGAGTTTTTTGAGGAATACAGATAAGCAAGAATATCTTGAAAATTTATTAGGTGTAGACACTCTTTTAGACAGGCACAAAAAAGACAGAACTAAAAAAAGAAACAGTCAATTTGTCAAAACCAGCCTTGTTTGAAATATATGCAACACAAACTGCAGAAACTTTTTGTGTTACAGAGAATGAGTGCTGAAGAGAAAAGGTTAGGTCTTATCACAGACATCATTTAAACTCATCTTTTATAGTGCCATAGATACACACTTTACACACTTTACAGGGTTATAAAAAGTCAAGGTACTTACCCTGGTGGGTTTACAACCCACAACCATGTGCTTAAGTGCTTTGATGGATCAGGCCCTTAACAAGAACACACTCACAGTCAGATGAGGTAAGAACAGTATTGAGGGAGAACTGAAGTGAGGTCATTAAATGGGAAGCAATGACAATATACATATATACCCTGTGAGAGAGGATCTCTGCGCCAGAGGCCCACAACTGGAGGACAGCCCTGCGGAGGCATGGTGAACTCCAGGCACTCCAGACACGTCTTTATGTCTTTTTCTTTCAAGTATATTTTTGCTATTGAACAGTGCAACGCTTTTTTGGAAGAAGCATGCATCCAAATGTAAAGGAAGAAGAAGTTTGTTCTGTGAACAAGGAAATACCTAGCTCAAACCGAAGGTTAAGCACTTCAGAAATAGAAAATAGACTTAGCTGAAAAGGGCAAAAATCACTAAAATAACATGTTTACTACTTTTTCAGATATTAATGGACAAAACTAATGCAGACCCAGTATAGTTTGTCATGGAGTAGACTGCAAAATTGAAAATAGTGGTTTTGCACAGTTTGCAAAGGGAAAAAAACTGCATCTTTTTTTGCCTGTGCTTCCACACCTTTCGTCTATGGTCTCTGTCCGACAATCATTTTTTCAGCGGTGTGAAATGAAAGACCAAATATAAGAGTGAAGGGGAAAGTTAATAATTACTAAGACATGTTCCCTGTGTGCCATGACAGCCACAGCACGAATTGTGTGCTGCCCAGCACTTCTCCTCACTGGGGGAAAATAACATTCCAAGCAGCAAATGGGCTCTTCAAGGATGTGCTCTCAAACTGGACCTGCATCTCTAACTTCATCCTTCTGAAACCAGAATACCAATATCAGATATATCTCTTTCTTGCTAAAGTTTGTGCCTTAGCAATGAACAGTAAAGACACTAACATTAACATTCTTTTGCAACTATTTTCTACAGCTGGCAAATAATCTCCTGGGATTTCTCAGGTAACACCTTGAGAACAATAGGAATGTCATTTTTTAATGATATATGTATATAGTACAATGGGGCTGATCTGTGATGGAGACTTCCACATGTACCTAAATATATCACAGTGAAGAGTAAAAGTGTCTACAAGCTTCATTATACAGCCCTTTAGGTGCCCAAAACCTAGATGTGACCAGTCCCTTATGCTGTCACCCACAATGAGAGCTGAGGATCCAGGGCTGCTGGAACAGCCTCTACAAGTAAATTATAGAAAAAGAAAGAAAGTAGGAAAACTAGCATAATGAAGTCATGTGCACTGCATGTCATACCACCAGAACAAAAAGTGCTTTCAATCACACAGCAAGTGAATGATGGATATGTGTATTGGACCTTGTTAGAGTCCTGAGACTGCCTACAGAGCCATTAACCAATTTGCTAGTTGAAACCATAGCTGCTGAAGTAAAGCTTTAATTCAAAGCAAATGAACTCCTGAATTCCCAGTCCTCTGGCTGTAAGTCCCAGAGGGGTAACTATCTCTTAATAACAGAAGAGATCTGGTGTCTAGATTTTTTAAGTTCATACATTGAGGAAACACGTGAGTGGAATGGCTAGCTGCCCAACATAGCTCCTTCTCCAGGACACTCCTGCCTTTGCAGGTACCCGATCTCTGAATTAGGGAACTTACATGCATCTCAACTATTCACTGTTTTGAAAGCATATTACTTAACACAAATGCAATTCAGAGACTGTAATGGCCCTAGCACAAGTAATAAAGATCATTCACTCATGACTGGAGCATTTTTGGATCTCCAAATTTGGCAGCTTACCAAAAGAGAAACCAGGCCAGTTACATGGAAACCAATCTTAATGTGCTGTCTGACTGGCAGCCCAGTGTATGACTGAAGCTCCCAGAGCATGTCGAGTTGTGCCAGGAGATCAGGGGGCAATAAAAATATCCTATTCCTGTCATTAGTCTTGCAACATGAATGGACTGTTTGGACCTCAAGGCAGACCTAAGAAGATATGTCTGCAAAGCTCAAACCATTGCCCTCCAGAAGTTGAGATGTGTGGGCAATATCAATCAATGTTTCAGTAAGATTCTTCCAATTAAATTAAGGTATATCTCATAAAGGTGATGATGAACTATCCTTTGATAGCCACAGTCAGATAGAAGTGGTGTAAATCCAGTTTTTCTGCATCATTGCGAAGGCTTGCACGCACAGTGGCTCACAGGCCAGGTTAAGTGACATTGTTGGCACTCAACAGTGCAGTGCACAAGGTGAACACAGCTTTCAAACTGTGACAGACTTGCAGTGGTTTGAAACATGAGAGTCAGTTACACAAGAAAGAGGTAGTAGCTGCCAGGAAAACAGCACTCTCAGAAGAGCACACAATAAAGCAAAGCATCCCCAAATGTTCTAGGATCATCCATGGGACCAAATCCAGTACTGGCAGCTCATGAATACTGTCTGTATTCATTGTACATGTTGATTTTCAGAGACCTGTAACACTCATTTTCCAGATCAGCTGAATGAAAGATGGATGTTAATTGTTGGTTATTTTATTTAAGTAATCTCAATACATATTTAATATTTTTTTCTGAAGCTAAATTTAAACCCTCTGTGTCGTTTAGGGAAAATGCCACAAAGCTGCCTGCTAGCGAAGGTTATTCCTTGCTGTGCCATTGCAAGAGACGTTCATGACAAGCCCTTCGCAAGCTTCCTGCTCTCTGACAGCCTTTTAGCACGTGTGTCCTTTCTCAGTTGCATTTCTGCACCAGATCATTTTCAGTCTTGCAGACAGTTTTAAAATAGCTGGTTCCCAAGAT